>NC_134413.1:83180829-83377146 GCF_038048845.1 Mixophyes fleayi | reverse complement strand
TCTGCTATAAATAAAACAGGGACATGACTGGAGAGGTGAGGGATTCTGGGAATGTCACAGTGACATCATTCTTACTGCTATAAATATAACAGGGACATGACTGGAGAGGTGAGAGGGATTCTGGGAATGTTACAGTGACCTCATTCTTACTGCTATAAATAAAACATGGACATGACTGGAGAGGTGAGAGGGATTCTGGGAATGTTACAGTGACCTCATTCTTACTGCTATAAATAAAACATGGACATGACTGGAGAGGTGAGAGGGATTCTGGGAATGTCACAGTGACATCATTCTTACTGATATAAATAAAACATGGACATGACTGGAGCGGTGAGGGGTTCTGGGATTGTCACAGTGACATCATTCTTACTGCTATAAATAAAACAGGGACATGACTGGAGAGGTGAGGGATTCTGGGAATGTCACAGTGACATCATTCTTACTGCTATAAATAAAACAGGGATATGACTGGAGATGTGAGGGATTCTGGGAGAGGCTCTATGACCCTGGTTACAGAGACCCACATGACTCCAGCCTTGGAGAAATACTAGGACACTTTCCAAATCTACTTTGTATATCAGAAGTGTGCATTAGGATGTAGCCCACAATATTATTTGTGGCCATTAGCTTCTGTGAGATCCTCTATAGAAATGTTTTTATATTATAGTTTATTCTTCCCATGAGCCTCCTCTCTGGCTCACAGGATGGTGTCCATTCTCACTCTGGTACTTTCTACTCTGCCTCAGTCGTCTCCCCCTGAACAGCTGTAAATGAGCAGCAGGTAGACAGTCTCAGATAGAAGTATCAGTCCCACAATCTTCACAGATGTTGGATATATTGTATTGACCACAGTGTGTTGTTGGTTTTTATTTCCTATCAATAACTGAGACTTTTTAACTCATTTTACAATTATGGGATGTTTTCCATTTTCTGGAGTTTCTTTTTAAATTGGCAAAATAGACAAGAAATGCTTTATTTTACACATACAATCCCTGCCCTACCTGTAACTGTTTCCTATATGCAGTGTCTATTAGTGTGTATACAGCACTTACCTCACATACTATCTGCCATAGGTCGCCCATTCTGAGTCCTCTGTCTGCTACAAGCCCCCACTTCAAACTCATCTTACTGTCTGCACTGATTTATCCAAGCAGATGATAGATCCGTGGGGGCGGCTGTAGATAGAGGACTCAGATAGGTGGGACCACTGAAGGTATCCGGAGCTGCCACTCTCTTGTATATAGGAATCAGTTACATATAGGATATGGATGACAATTATAAAATAGAACATTATTGTATGTTTTGCACGATTAACACCTAAATAAAATTCTAAATATGTGGATCTTCATTTACCTTGATATCTCTCTTCATACACAGGATTACACAGTAGTGATGAAGAGATCTGGTGAGTGTGTGACACCCAGGAGCCGCCCCTGTGTGTCAGGAGGATTGAGCAGGACCCAGAGCCCCATCCCCATCACGGTGCCTGAACCTCACTCACTGATACGTGAGGGAAACAATGACCAGAAGATCCTGGAACTGACCAACAAGATCATTCAGCTGGTGACTGGAGAGGTGACTGCTGGGAATGGGACATTATACAGTAACACCAGGGGATGTGTCTGGATGATGACTGTCATTGTGTTATCAGGTTCCTATAAAGTGTGAGAAGGAGTGGGAGAATTTAGAAGGGCCCAAGGGTCTGTACGAGGAGGTGAAGATGGAGAATCACCGGATCCTCACATCACTGGGTAAGAGGAGACTTTCATTTATTGTAAAGTGGAGCAGTTTTGGAGGCCACCAAGATACACATCATCTGATAATCATATTTATGCAATGTAATCAGTCACTGTGTGTTTCCTACAGATGGATCCAGTAACAGAAATACCCCAGAGAGATATCTCCGTCCTCTTTATTCACAGGATTGTACGGAGGAAATTCCCAGTATCCCACAGGAGTATCAGGTAGATTTTAGGGTCTCACTGAATCAATTAAATCTGAGTAAATCTTATAAACTGATATTCTTCTGTTTCACCTCAAATATTAAATCAAATATTATTAAATATGATCTTATTATTGTTTTGTGGATATTTAGGATGATGTCCTGACTGATATTAAAGTAGATATTACAGAGGGAGAAGAAGAGACGTATGTGAGGGGTGATCAGCAGTGTAAGGAGGAGGAAATCCCTACAGATATCAGCACAGGTGAGTAATAAACACTTATTACAGAAAAGAGTCACATATTCTGCTTATTCAGTCACTAAAACTATCATTTATTCTACACCCTCCTCTGTCAGTACAAACTAATGAGGAAAACGTATCTGTGCAGTGGGAGAGTCAGGAGCCATCAGCCCCTATTAGACTCCTGTTCTCCTCCTCACATCATATCATTGTGTGCTACCAGCCCAGAGATCTGACCAGTCTCCTCCTCACATCATATCATTGTGTGCTACCAGCCCAGAGATCTGACCAGTCTCCTCCTCACATCATATCATTGTGTACTACCAGCCCAGAGATCTGACCAGTCTCCTCCTCACATCATATCATTGTGTACTACCAGCCCAGAGATCTGACCAGTCTCCTCCTCACATCATACCATTGTGTGCTACCAGCCCAGAGATCTGACCAGTCTGCTCCTCACATCATATCATTGTGTGCTACCAGCCCAGAGATCTGACCAGTCTCCTCCTCACATCATATCATTGTGTGTTACCAGCCCAGAGATCTGACCAGTCTCCTCCTCACATCATATCATTGTGTGCTACCAGCCCAGAGATCTGACCAGTCTCCTCCTCACATCATATCATTGTGTGCTACCAGCCCAGATCTGACCAGTCTCCTCCTCACATCATATCACTGTGTGCTACCAGTCCAGAGATCTGACCAGTCTCCTCCTCACATCATGTCATTGTGTGCTACCAGCCCAGAGATCTGACCAGTCTCCTCCTCACATAATATCACTGTGTGCTACCAGCCCAGAGATCTGACCAGTCTCCTACTCACATCATATCATTGTGTGCTACCAGCCCAGAGATCTGACCAGTCTCCTCCTCACATCATATCATTGTGTGCTACCAGCCCAGAGATCTGACCAGTCTCCTCCTCACATCATATCATTGTGTGCTACCAGCCCAGATATCTGACCAGTCTCCTCCTCACATCATATCATTGTGTGCTACCGGCCCAGAGATCTGACCAGTCTCCTCCTCACATCATATCATTGTGTGCTACCAGCCCAGAGATCTGACCAGTCTCCTCCTTACATCATTTCATTGTGTTCTACCAGCCCAGAGATCTGACCAGTCTCCTCCTCACATCATATCATTGTGTGCTACCGGCCAAGAGATCTGACCAGTCTCCTCCTCACATCATATCATTGTGTGCTACCAGCCCAGAGATCTGACCAGTCTCCTCCTCATATCATATCACTGTGTGCTACCAGCCCAGAGATCTGACCAGTCTCCTCCTCACATCATATCATTGTGTGCTACCAGCCCAGAGATCTGACCAGTCTCCTCCTCACATCATATCATTGTGTGCTACCAGCCCAGAGATCTGACCAGTCTCCTCCTCACATCATATCACTGTGTGCTACCAGTCCAGAGATCTGACCAGTCTCCTCCTCACATCATATCATTGTGTGCTACCAGCCCAGAGATCTGACCAGTCTCCTCCTCACATCATATCATTGTATGCTACCAGCCCAGAGATATGACCAGTCTGCTCCTCACATCATATCATTGTGTGCTACCAGCCCAGAGATCTGACCAGTCTGCTCCTCACATCATATCATTGTGTGCTACCAGCCCAGAGATCTGATCAGTCTCCTCCTCACATCATATCATTGTGTGCTACCAGCCCAGAGATCTGACCAGTCTCCTCCTCACATCATATCATTGTGTGCTACCGGCCAAGAGATCTGACCAGTCTCCTCCTCACATCATATCACTGTGCTACCAGCCCAGAGATCTGACCAGTCTCCTCACATCATATCATTGTGTGCTACCAGCCCAGAGATCTGACCAGTCTCCTCCTCACATCATATCATTGTGTGCTACCAGTCCAGAGATCTGACCAGTCTTCTCCTCACATCATATCTGTCACGGGCACTAGGAGTCTTTACCCAGTATCACCCGCTGATGGTCTTATCAGAGCAGTAGAGTTGGTATATGATACTCTGATGGCAGGGTGATAATGGAACTGGAAACAGCAGATGGTTAGAGAATGTTCAGAAAGTCTATGACTAGCAGCACTGGTAAACAATAGGTAACTGAACACGAGGATCTGGATGGACAAGGACACGTGAGGGTAGTCAGTGGTCTGCGCACGGCAAGTTGTACCACTGCTATAGTGAGAAGGAATGTCCAGGAGTAATAAGGAGGTGGAAGTCAGCGGTCTGCGTATAGCATGTTGTACCGCTGTCTGTAGTGAAGGAATGGAATCCAGGTGAAGGTAACGGGGAAGTCAGTGGTCTGCGTGTAGCAAGTTGTACCACTGCTTATGTGAGAGGATATATGCAACTGGTGACACAGGAAAACAGGAATCAGTGGTCTGCCTCTAGCAAGTTGTACCACTGAATATATATGTGAGGAAGGACACGAGGAGATAAATGCAATGCAGAGTCTACACGGGTACACTGAACTTGATCCCACGTTGAACTGCACACAATAATAATAATGAATGAACAGCACTGCACAGATAAACAAAGTCACTAGTATAGTCCAGCAAAAGGAAACACAGTCAATAATAGCAATAGTCTCAGAGGATGGAAACTCCGGAGGAGAACAACTCCAGATGGATATGCAATACACCAGCACAGTCAATGAGAAGTATGCATACCGTGGTTCAGATGAGCAGGCTGTTAGAGATAGCTGCAGGGATACCTGAGCGGCAGGGAACTGACGAGATGAGAAGTCCTTGCAGAATGGAAGCGGCAGGTAGGTGCAGCGCACTGTAGGTAGGCCAGCAACGACGACAAAATACTCAGGAAGCAGTAGTATATCGAATTGAACAGCAGGAGACCACAGGAGAGCTGAAGCGATGTAGCAGAGCTGGAAGCCGAGGAGCGTAGACTCGATGCTAACAGGCAAGTTGACACAAATGGACACACTGTAGAAGCAGTAGGCAGCGGGTCAGCTGAAGGCAGGTAGAATGCAGACTGGAGCGCTGAGACGAGCAGGACTCTGTAGACACGTTGAAGTAGCTAACAGGAATCAGCTGGAACAGTAGCGATGTAACACAGGAGAGTTGGAGAGATCTGTAACTTGTTAGACACACGGAGGCAGCGGATAGGAATCAGCTGCTGGAGTCACGATGAAACACAGGAGAGTTTGCAGTAATCTGTAACTGTAGATATACGGAGGCAGCGGATAGGAATCAGCTGCTGGAGTCACTAGGAACACGAGGAGTAGAAGTGGTCTGGAAACCACAAACGGCAAACAGGAATCAGCATAAGCTGAACACACGAGGAGGCACTGGAACACCTTCAGAGACTCATGAGGAATGAGACTCCAAGATCAGGCAACGTGGTACTGACCACAGGTGCTTAATATAGGGAGTGTTGCCTGATCAGCCAATTAAGTTAAAGGAACAGAACTGAAGGTTAGAAGGGACTGCACATGCGCAGTACCTCATTATAATGGACGGACACGGTTCCTAGCTACCTTAGAAGTAGCACTCACAGTCCGGTGAGTGACAATATCATTGTGTGCTACCAGTCCAGAGATCTGACCAGTCTCCTCCTCACATCATATCATTGTGTGCTACCAGCCCAGAGATCTGACCAGTCTCCTCCTCACATCATATCATTGTGTGCTACCAGTCCAGAGATCTGACCAGTCTCCTCCTCACATCATATCACTGTGTGCTACTGGCCCAGAGATCTGACCAATCCCCTCCTCACATCATATCATTGTGTGCTACCAGCCCAGAGATCTGACCAGTCACCTCCTCACACTGTCTGGTGTATCTCATGGGACGTCAGTCTGACTCCATGAAATTACCCATGAACCTCCTGTACACTACCTCCTGTGACATTATCCATAACCATCTCTCTACCACATGTGACATTAGCATAAATATTTGATCCTCAGCTGTATATGGATGCTTTGTACAGTTGCTCTTTATTCTGCTGATCTGACTCTGTACCGTGCTTTGCCCTTATACTTTACTTTGTGCTGTTACCCATCTGTGCCCTGCTCCATTCTCCTGCTCTGTCCTGATGCTCTTCTCTGCTCTGTGCAAGGATGTGAGACCTAAGAGTAGTTTAAACTACAGATGAGCGCACTCGGATTTCTGAAATCTGAGCCCACCCGAACGTTGCGGATCCGAGCCGTATCCGAGACAGATCCGGGTATTCCCGCCAATTGCAAAACTGAAAGTGAAGCTCTGAGTCATAATCCCGCTGTCGGATCTCGCGATACTCTGATCCTATAAATTCCCCGCCATCTTCACTCGGGCATTGATCAGGGTAGAGGGAGGGTGTGTTAGGTGGTCCTCTGTCCTGCTATATCTCGTGCTTTTCAGTTCTGTGCTGTGCTGTGCTCTGCTCAGTCCAGTGGTGCTGTGTCCTGTGCTCTGTGCTTCTGAGTTCAGTGGTGCTGCTGGGTCCTGTGCTGTGTTCTGCAGTATCAGTCCAGTGGTGCTGTGTCCTGTGCTCTGTCCTTCTGAGTTCAGTGGTGCTGCTGGGTCCTGTGCTGTGTCCTGTTCAGTCCAGTGGTGCTGTGTCCTGTGCTCTGTCCTTCTGAGTTCAGTGGTGCTGCTGTGTCCTGTTCAGTCCAGTGGTGCTGTGTCCTGTGCTCTGTCCTTCTGAGTTCAGTGGTGCTGCTGTGTCCTGTTCAGTCCAATGGTGCTGTGTCCTGTGCTCTGTCCTTCTGAGTTCAGTGGTGCTGCTGTGTCCTGTTCAGTCCAGTGGTGCTGTGTCCTGTGCTCTGTCCTTCTGAGTTCAGTGGTGCTGCTGTGTCCTGTTCAGTCCAATGGTGCTGTGTCCTGTGCTCTGTCCTTCTGAGTTCAGTGGTGCTGCTGGGTTCTGTGCTGTGTCCTGTTCAGTCCAGTGGTGCTGTGTCCTGTGCTCTGTCCTTCTGAGTTCAGTGGTGCTGCTGGGTTCTGTGCTGTGTCCTGTTCAGTCCAGTGGTGCTGTGTCCTGTGCTCTGTCCTTCTAAGGGCATTGTTATTTCCCCATTATTCCCAAATTATAAAAAAATTCAAAAAAAAAGTTCTAAAAAAAATAACAAAAAAAGTAATTATAAAAAAAAAAAAATATCCCAAAACAATCCTGCAGTATAAGCCCAGTGGTACTGCTATATTACAAAGTTCACTCATTCTGCAGTATAAGTCCAGTGGTACTGCAATATTACAAAGCTCACTCATTCTGCAGTATAAGTCCATTGGTACTGCAATATTACAAAGATCATTTTTAAAAGCTTTGCCGAGTGTGTGTAGTTATGTATCACAGGTTTTAAGAAGAGGCACAACACTGACAACCTGTTAGAGAAACTGAGGGAAATAATCTCTCTCTGGCTCACCCCACTTAGACTCTCCTGGGGATTTGAATAACTGCCATTTCTATTACTACCTTCTTTCTTTCTATATTTAAAACAAAAAAAAAAAGTCATTTCTATTACTACGTTAATTGTTTGTGCAGTCACAAAAAAGAGGAACTGCGCCCTTAACTGCTATGTTGGTTTTAGACGTCCATCCGGTGTCCGCCATCTGTTCCCTGGAATTCAGACCAGTTGAGGGTTTTATTATTATATTGTGGCCCCGGTATCAAATTGGGTACCGGGGCCACTCTACTACGCAGTCCAGATACTTGTTTAGTGGAATTCAGAATAATTGTTTTTTTTTTATTATATTGTGGGGACCACTCCACTGCGCAGTCCAGATACTTTTTTGCTGGAATTCAGACCAGTTGAGGTTGTTTTTTATTATATTGTGGCCTCGGTATCAAATTGGGTACCGGGTCCACTCCACTACGCAGTCCAGATACTTGTTTGGTGGAATTCAGAACAATTGTTTTTTTTTTATTATATTGTGGGGACCACTCCACTACGCAGTCCAGATACTTTTTTGGTGGAATTCAGACCAGTTGAGTTTTTTTTTATTATATTGTGGGGACCACTCCACTACGCAGTCCAAATACTTTTTTGCTGGAATTCAGACCAGTTGAGTTTTTTTTTATTATATTGTGGGGACCACTCCACTACGCAGTCCAGATACTTTTTTGGTGGAATTCAGACCAGTTGAGGGTTTTTTTATTATATTGTGGGGACCACTCCACTACGCAGTCCAGATACTTTTTTGGTGGAATTCAGACCAGTTGAGGGTTTTTTTATTATATTGTGGGGACCACTCCACTACGCAGTCCAGATACTTTTTTGGTGGAATTCAGACCAGTTGAGGGTTTTTTTATTATATTGTGGGGACCACTCCACTACGCAGTCCAGATACTTTTTTGGTGGAATTCAGACCAGTTGAGGGTTTTTTTATTATATTGTGGGGACCACTCCACTACGCAGTCCAGATACTTTTTTGGTGGAATTCAGACCAGTTGATCGTTTTTTTATTAAATTGTGGGGACCACTCCACTACGCAGTCCAGATACTTTTTTGCTGGAAATCAGACCAGTTGAGGGTTCTTTTTATTATATTGTGGCCCCGGTATCAAATTGGGTACCGGGGCCACTCCACTACGCAGTCCAGATACTTGTTTGATGGAATTCAGAACAATTGTTTTTTTTTTATTATATTGTGGGGACCACTCCACTACGCAGTCCAGATACTTTTTTGGTGGAATTCAGACCAGTTGAGGTTTTTTTTATTATATTGTGGGGACCACTCCACTACGCAGTCCAGATACTTTTTTGCTGGAATTCAGACCAGTTGAGGGTTTTTTTATTATATTGTGGGGACCACTCCACTACGCAGTCCAGATACTTTTTTGGTGGAATTGAGACCAGTTGAGGGTGATATATTGTGGCCCCGGTACCAAATTGGGTACCGGGACCACTCCACTATGCAGTCCAGAAAGCTACCTCGGTGAAACGTTTTGGACTAAAAACAATATTGTGAGGTGTGAGGGTGTTCAGAATAGACTGGAAATTAGTGGAAATGATTGTTATTGAATGTTATTGAGGTTAATAATAGCGTAGGAGTGAAAATAAGCCCAAAATCTTGATTTTGGAACTTTTTATGCTTTTTTCAAAATAAATCCGAACCAAAACCTTTCGACAGGTGTTTTGCGAAACAAATCCGAACTCAAAACATCAAGCAAATCCGAACCCAAAACACGAGACACCAAAAGTGGCCGGTGCACATCCCTAGTTTAAACCTATATCCAGGACTCTGCTAATGTAACCCTCGTCTACTCTACTTTTGAGGCTCCAGTGTTTATGTGTGAGATCAGTGTCTAGTTGGACAATGTCACTGGCTAATGAGGCTTCCTGTTCTAGGATGCTGGCAGGACAATGTGTGTGCTTAGGAAAGATTACTTGCCAATGTCTGCATTTTGGCTGGAATTGTCCAAACTGATACAAAGTGCAGGTCACTGTGTCTGGTTTTATGCAGTGTGCTTGGTAATACTGTATTCTAATTATAATGTAGTGTTTGTAGTTCGCATACTGAAATTAAACAGCTGGACATTTAAACATTCTCATAGTATGAAAATGTTGGGCATTATAATATGTTAATCAATGTAAAATAAAATGTCTATATCTATATATTTATTTTATTTCGAGCAGATGGATGCAAACACAGGAATATCTCAGATGAAAAATGTATTTTGTCTACGGAATTTGAAATAGAAGATTATAACATCACACGTGATTCTCCAGGAAGAAACCCCACTACTCTAAATATACATCCAATACAAAGAGCAGATAAATTATCTGATCCCTCAAATAATGAAGAATATTCTCCTGATAACATGGATATTGTTAGACATATTATAGCTCATACAGATGATAAAATATCTACATGTTCTGAATGTGGGAAATGTTTTGCAGGTAAATTATCTCTTGTTGTACATCAGAGAATTCACACAGGTGAGAAACCGTTTACATGTTCTCACTGTGGGAAATGTTTTACACGTAAATTATCTCTTGTTCAACATCAGAGAACTCACACAGGTGAGAAACTGTTTCCATGTCCTGAGTGTGAGAAATGTTTTACACGTAAATCGCATCTTGTTGGACATCAGAGAACTCACACAGGTGAAAAACCCTTTAGCTGTTCTGAATGTGGGAAATGTTTTACACGGATATCATATCTTGTTGCACATCAGAGTACTCACACAGGTGAGAAACTGTTTCCATGTCCTGAGTGTGAGAAATGTTTTACACGTAAATCACATCTTGTTGGACATCAGAGAACTCACACAGGTGAAAAACCCTTTACCTGTTCTGAATGTAGGAAATGTTTTACACAGAAATCAATTCTTGTTGTACATCAGAGAACTCACAGAGGTGAGAAACCGTTTACATGTTGTGAGTGCGGGAAATGTTTTACACAAAAAACAAATCTTGTTATACATCAGAGAACTCACAGAGGTGAGAAACCGTTTACATGTCCTGAGTGCGGGAAATGTTTTACACGTAAAACAGTTTTTGTTGTACATCAGAGAACTCATACCGGTGAGAAACCGTTTACATGTTCTGACTGTGGGAAATGTTTTACACATAAAATATCTCTTGTTCAACATCAGAGAACTCACACCGGTGAGAAACCGTTTACATGTTCTCACTGTGGGAAATGTTTTACACATAAAAAATCTCTTGTTGAACATCAGAAAACTCACACAGGTGAGAAACCGTTTACCTGTTCTGAGTGTGGCAAATGTTTTACACAGAACTCAAATCTTGTTGTACATCAGAAAACTCACACCGGTGAGAAACTGTTTCCATGTTCTGAGTGTGAGAAATGTTTTACACGTAAATCACATCTTGTTGAACATCAGAAAACTCACACAGGTGAGAAACCGTTTACCTGTTCTGAGTGTGGAAAATCTTTTACACAGAACTCAAATCTTGTTGAACATCAGAAAACTCACACCGGTGAGAAACCGTTTACCTGTTCTGAGTGTGGCAAATGTTTTACACAGAACTCAAATCTTGTTGTACATCAGAGAACTCACACCGGTGAGAAACTGTTTCCATGTTCTGAGTGTGAGAAATGTTTTAGACGTAAATCACATCTTGTTGAACATCAGAAAACTCACACAGGTGAGAAACCGTTTACATGTACTGAGTGCGGGAAATGTTTTACAGGTAAATTATCTCTTGTTGTACATCAGAGAAATCACACAGGTCAGAAACCGTTGATGTGTTCTGAGTGTGGGAAATCTTTTACACATAAATCACATCTTGTTCGACATCAGAGAACTCACACAGGTGAGAAACCGTTCACATGTTCTGAGTGTGGGAAATGTTTTACACGTAAATTATCTCTTGTTGTACATCAGAGAACACACACAGGTCAGAAACCGTTTATGTGTTCTGAGTGTGGGAAATGTTTTACACGTAAATTATATCTTGTTGAACATCAGAGAACTCACACAGGTCAGAAACCGTTTATGTGTTCTGAGTGCGGTAAATGTTTTACACAGAAATCATATCTTGTTGCACATCAGAGAACTCACACAGGTGAAAATCCCTTTACCTGTTCTGAGTGTGGGAAATGTTTTACACAGAAATCATCTCTTGTTCAACATCAGAGAACTCACACAGGTGAAAATCCCTTTACCTGTTCTGAGTGTGGGAAATGTTTTAAACAGAAATCACATCTTGTTGCACATCAGAGAACTCACACAGGTGAAAATCCATTTGCCTGTTCTGAGTGTGGGAAATGTTTTAAACATAAATCAAGTCTTGTTGTACATCAGAAAGCTCACAAGGGAGAGAAATTGTTTCCATGTTCTGAGTGTGGGACATATTTTACACACAAATTAAAACTTGTTGAACATCAAAAAAATGCACATAGGACACAAGCAATTGGATATAAAACAAATTTAATGTGATACTTCAACTATTGTAAAATCAGTTGATTATATTAATGTAAATTAAATAAATAGGTGTATTTATGTGTATATATATATATAATTTATTTTGTACTGTTTTTATTAAACAATCAGAAGGGGTACTACAAAGCTTTGTGTCGTCTATTTAAAATACCAGATCAGAGGTAGTTTTCTACATTTGTTATGAGTATAAAAAACATTTTAAATAACATACAATATTCTAGTTCTCCAATTCTGGTATCCTCAAGTATTATGAAGAAGAATTGAAATAGGGTTATGATGTGTATTACCCGTGTCACTGTGCACATGCTATCTTCATATCATTCACCTCCTCCCTGACACATTTCAGCCGTGTCCTGAAGATCAGTCTAAACCAATCACTTTGCCAGCAACCTGCTGCCTCCTTACCTGCTCTTTTCCTTATCATGGGGATAAAGAGAGGTCTATAACTGGGGGAGGTGCAGGCCCAAGCAGCATCATTGCACTCCCCTCCCTGACTGATTTCATGTGGGTACTAAAGATCAGACACTGTCATGAGCTATACACTCCCCTCCATGACTGATTTAATTTCATGACTCAGTACCTGCTTTCAGCATTATCCTGCTGCAGAGTATTACCAACAATACCTGCTTTCAGTTCTCCAGTGTTACAGAGGACTAACCTATTGCAGATTGTTACTAGCAGTCTTCTCCACTACTTTGTGGTAAAGTCCTGCAGATCATCACATCCTGTGTCCGCTACCTTCAGTGCCTTGCTCCGCAGACCGTCGCACCATATGTGTCATCTCTGCTACTTTGTGATAAAGTCCTGCAGATCATTACATTCTGCATCTGTTGTTTACTGAGTTCTTTTGCTATTTCTGCCATACCCTACTGTACTGCATCCTGAAACCTGTGTAACCGGTGATTAATAAATACCACTGTGTTCACTACGCGCTCTGTGGTTTTATATTGGGAATCCTGACAGTATGATCTGGCAACAAAATTGAGCCTGCCGTTGCATGCTTTACACCCTTGTTTGAGGATTCTCGGGATACTGGTTTATTAACTCAGCATCCTGGGGCCTTGACTACTATTTTGTCCAGAATTTCCCTATTCCAGATGTGACAAGTGGACATTCTCCAACTCCGCTCTCAAATTTCTCAAGTCTCTACTTTACTAATTAAGGTGCTTAAACAACTTCCAGTTTCCATTCCAAGTACTTACTTCAATACCAGTTCTGGAGTAACAAATTCTTTTTTCAGGGAGAAGGTTATCACTGCAGTACATCCTCCACCGTCTGTACCTAATAAAGTAAAATCAAGATACTTTTGCCCAAGAATGGTTCCTCCCAGGAACAACCAAATTGATCTGTGCAAGCAGCATCTCTCAATAATGTCTCTACAAGTTTGCAATCAACTAGGAACCACGGTGTAGCAAACGCCTGGTTCTCAGGTGCTCCACGCCCCCACATGTCCGGCGAAGAGTGATGGCATAGAGGGACTAATAAATTATGTCTTTACTGCGCCAGTGATGTACATTTTATACAAGAGTGTCCTCGCCGCAGACCAGGACATTCTACAGAACTGTCTCCAGCTAACTCTCATTCCGAATTTGTTTACACAGCGCCTCCCGTTTCTACACTTCAGCCTGCTTCCGAGAGGGCACTGCCCTTACAGTCTGTTTCCAAGAGGGAGATGCCCTTACAGTCCATTCCAGAGGGGACGCTGCCTTTACAGCCTGCTCCAGAGACCTTGCCATTCCATGCGATTCAGCCCGAGTTGCCATTCCATGCAGTTCAGCCCGAGTAACCACTTGGCGTTATCTGCACTGAGGCTTCTCGCAGTGCTGTCCAGTCCGGGCCTCCTTCCAAATCGTGTGCCCAGTCCGGGCCTCCTTCCAAATCGTGTGCGCAGTCTGGGCCTCCTTCCAAATCGTGTGCCCAGTCTGGGCTGTCTTCTGCCAAGGGTGTCCTGCCTGAGTACCCAGAGATATGTGTTCAACCCGAGCTGACTAAGTCTTGTGCTAAACCAAATTCATCTTCTGTTCCAGACTTTCGACCACCTGCCTTCAATGGGGATATCCAGCAATTTAATTTTGTATTTCTTGTTTTGTCATCAGTACCTGGCCTCCTAGATACCCAACAAAAGCAAGTGTATTACCTGTTATCCATCATTACAGGAGAAGCTCTGGAATGGGCAGGCTCCTTTATTGAGACCAGAGATCCCATTCTTTCTGATTTGCAGCTTTTTTCTGATGCAGTGATGAAAGAATTTACTCCAGCACTTATCAGTCGTACTCCCAGCATGTCTTCTATGCCATCTTCTTGTCTCCAGTTGCCCAAGCCTTGTAGTTACCTTCATGTTCTATTCAATTTCAACAACCATGTGTCCCTAAAACAACTCATTAAAAAGAAAGCTCAGCTCTCCTCTGGCGTAGTTTCTGTACCTTTTCCGTCCTTAGACAAGGACTTTTCAACTACATGCCCAATTTTGGACTGACTTTTTTGACAGTCCCTGGTAATTTGGGCGTCTGGAATCCGCCCTTAAAGAGGGGAGGTACTGCCACGGTCTGCAACCTGCAGCTCCTGTCTGCCAGGAACTATGTTGGACCTTTGTATATGTATGTATGTGTGTGTGTATATGTATGGATATATATATATATATATATAATGTATTATCCTGCCCTGAGTACGTAACACTGTTCCACCAAAGGGACCGTTGTGGTACTCAGACTGCTCTCTTACCTGCCCGAGAGCTGTCTCGTTACTCCAGGATGATTAACCCCTGCCTCTGGCCTATAAAAGTCTGCTTGTCCCAGCAGCCTTTGCCAGATCATCTGTTGCCATTACCTCTGTTGCTGTTCCTGTTTCCTATCCTGATTGATCTCCTAGAATTGACCTCTGCTCATCCCTGTTTTTGCACCTCTTCCTGTGACCCGTGACGCAGGTTGTCTGTGACTCTGCAACTGCTTTCAGCTAGCACCATAGTGTAGTATATAAAGAATGCAGTGTTTATATAAAGAGTACACAATCTTGATCTGCCCTTTAGATTGGGTAGAACAGTCACCAAAAATCGGGAGTGTCCCACTAGAATCATAACATTTGACAGACTGTCCTACCTGTTCTTGTTACCACCTGTGGCTGCTGGTTTCTTTAGTTGCAGCTTGTCTGGATCCTGGAATGTTGGGGGCCCCTATTTATTGGACGGTCAGAAAGGGATGTCTTTGGCGGGAGGCCAGCTGTCGTACGCGCTGGCTGCAATCACCTCTGGTTGGGTGAGACCAGCCTGGGCTAAGGCACTAGTGCAGTCTAATTCTGTGTTTACCCAGCAGCTCGCTTCATGTCCGCTGGTTGCAGGAGAAAGGGACCTGTTCTTCCATAGATTTCACTGAATCTTCAGCCGATTACCCCATGCTTCCCTTAGCAATGCCACAAGATGAGCCTGTTTGGGTGATATGCTGGTTAAAACTGTACAGGGTCTTGTAAGAGTTTCCTTCTCCTTAGACAATAGTCTAGAGAACTCTTCACTGACCAATCAGATCATCGAAATAACAGACGGTATGATGGACATTCTGCCCACCCGCAGAGGCAGTTGTGTGTGCCTGTCTGCTGATTTATAGGGGTCAGTGGTTCAGTTCCACTTCAGATTCCTGTGTGAGGGGATAAATTGATTTCCTCTCACTACCTGGCTCCCTGGGGACCAGCTCTAATTGCCATGTGGTTAGCCAATCCCAAATTACCTACTCCCCATGATTGCGTGGGTTTCCTCCGGGTCCTCTGGTTTCCTCCCACACTCCAAAAACATACCGGTAGGTTAATTGGCTGCTATCAAAATTGACCCTAGTCTCTCTCTCTGTCTGTGTGTTAAGGAATTTAGACTGTAAGCTCCAATGGGGCAGAGACTGATGTGAGCTCTCTGTACAGCGCTGCGGAATAAGTGACGCTATATAAATAAATAAGTTAATCCGTGCATGATACTCATGCATTCTAGTCAAATCAAGCTACTTAAGGTGTTAAAAAGGTTCTTGTCATGCATTTGGGCCATAGCCCAGGCCTCCTCAGGGGAAGAGCGTTACTTCCCGACGCAAGCGCCCTTTTTTAACGTAGTTTTGTCCACATGTCACCACCTCATCATTTTTCTCCATCATCTCATCCTTCATCTTTATCGCCACATCTATCCAGATGTCTATCCAGACACAGGGATCTCTCTCAGTGGTCCTGAGTATCACACTCCTCTCGCTCTGTCACCCCCGGCAACCACCAACCACTCCCCACTGTCACCCCCGGCAACCACCAACCACTCCCAACTGTCACTTCTCCTTCAAGAAATATATATGTATTTTTTTAAAATCTTTATAAACACTTTTAACAATTAATAAATTAAATTAACAAATTAAAAACATCTTGGTATACCAAATTTCAGCCCTTTCTGAGTTTTTTTTTCCCACACACACTAAGAATTTAGTAGGTCAGTGTATAACTTCTCCCAGCAGGTGGCGCTGCAGCAAATTTCAGCCCTTTCTGAGTTTTTTTTTTCCACACACACACACACGAAGAATTTAGTAGGTCAGTGTATAACTTCGCCCAGCAGGTGGCACTGCAGCTTGGTTTTTTTTTTTCCCACACACAGACACACGCCACTAGGCTTTTATATAGTAGATGGTGATGATGATGATAGAGCAAACTTCTATTTAATCCCGAGGACACTTTCAGAGAAAGAAAGTGATTGAAATAAAATAATTATTATAAACTCAAATAGTAACAATATACACTGCAATCTGCTTTAATTTCATTTTATTAACAATTTTTACGATTCCTGGATTTTTTTTGATTTTTTTTTTATACAATCTGTTTTTTTATTGAAGAAAGAATTAAACATCTTTAACAAACATATCTGTTTTGCATTGAACGATGCATTAAAGACATTTATAAATGATGCATATAAAGATACAAATGTGCGAATAGGATGTGCCAATGCACCATTATAGAAAACCAAATACCATTTAGCACACCTTAAAACATCATATAGGATGGGGGAAAGTCCAAGGGGGATAAAGCGATGGAGAGGGGGTAGATCAGAGAGGGGAGAGGGAGGGGAGGGAGGGAGGAGGGGGTTCACTTATTCCATTGAGAGTACAATGATGAATCCTTAAATTCAAGCCACTTGAACCATATATGGTAGTACTCCCTATATTTGTCCCTTGATGAATAGAGTATGTCATCCATCGTTCTATATGACTCTAAACGTGCAAACCACTCTTTGACGGTGGGGATATTCTGAGTTCTCCAATGTACCGGGATCACGGCCTTTGCCGCATTGCTAAGATTTTTGATTGTAGATTTTTTATATTTAGAGATGGACAATTTATTATGATTCAATAACCAGTATTTGGGGCAGTTAGGTGGATCAAAGCCCATTATTTCCTTAGAAATTGAAAGGACTGCATCCCAGAAAGTTCTGAGAGCCGTGCATTCCCACCATATATGCAACGGAGTACCTGGCGCTGACATACAACGCCAACAAATGTTTGACGCCCCAGGAACCATCTTAGCCAGCAAGTTGGGGCATCTATACCACCTAGACAAAATCTTATATTGTGTCTCCACCACCCGCACACTGACCGAGCTTGATTGGGTACGTAAGAGGATATTTTTCCAATCTTGTTCAGGTATCGAACAGGCCAGCTCCTTCTCCCATTCTCGGATGAAGGTGGGTTGCTTATTATAAGCATGTTCGATGAGGATACTGTAGATGAGAGACAAAGTGTGTCTAGGGTATACTGCAGTCGTACATAAAGATTCAAACTGGGTAAGTGGCCGCCCCACCGACTTCCTAACCTCTGAAGATCCCAGGAAATGGCGGAGCTGTATATATCGCCAAATCTCCGTATTTGGTAGTTCCCATTTGGCTTGGAGAATGGTGAAGGGTAAGACCCCAGACACGTCCACCAGCTGGCTCGCCCTGCGGAGTCCTGCCCCAATCGAACATCTAAATGTCTGTCCCTTAAGTCCTGGGGGAAATTCTGGATTGTCAAATATCGGAGTCAAAGGCGAATGTCGTGATGAAATGTGAGGGATCGCCCGTAATTTGGCCCATCTAGTCAGGGTTGGAGAAACGGTCGGGTGAATGATTTTAGGGAGTGAATGTAGCCATGTTAAGAACTTAAGTGCCTGGCCTACAACGTAACTCTATCCAAACCCACTGCTTGTCTAGTCTCTGCCTTGTCCAGTCCACCACCCTGTTTAGTATGGTCGCATCATAGTATAATGCAAAGTTGGGGAGTTGTAGCCCCCCAGCGTGTTTCCGCATATATAGAATTTCGTGCTTGAAATGTGGCCGTCTCCCATTCCATACAAAATCCCTAACTGCCTTATGAAGCGTCTTGAACCAAGAGGTGGGGAGGTGAATGGGGAGTGTCTGGAGCAAGTAGAGGATCCGTGGTAATACATTCATCTTGACCACGTTGACTCTGCCTATCAAGGAAAAGCCTTTTGGGCACCAGTTTCTCAGGTCCCTACCAATTGTATTGGTGAGGGGAATAAAGTTGTCTTCAAAAATCTTTGTGTTGTCCTTAATAAACACCCCCAGATATTTAAGTCGTGAGGGATGCCATGTGAATGAGAATGCTGGCTTCAGGCCTTCAACTACTGCCCCGGGCGCAGATATGTTGAGTGCTACCGATTTTGAGTAGTTAATTTTAAAGCCAGACAACTCGCCAAATTTCTGGAATTCTGACACTAGATTTGGAATTGAAACTACAGGGTTAGTGAGGATTGCCAGGAGGTCATCCGCGAAAAGTGCCAATTTAAAGCTTTTGTCTTCCAACTATAGACCAGATATATCAGGGTTTGCCCGAATGGATCGAGCCAATGCTTCCTTGCATAGGATAAAAATCAACGGAGACAAGGGGCATCCCTGTCTGGTGCCGTTGGATATCACAATGGGTTCTGATAATTCCCCATTAACCCTGACTCTTGCCGTTGGTTGTGTATACAAGGCCTCAATTCTGGCCATACTCAGAGGGCCTAAACCCAGATGTCTTAGTACTCCCCTCATAAACTCCCAGTCCACTCTATCAAAAGCCTTTTCGGCGTCGGTGGATAGTAAAACTGTGGGGATATTGGCGGTGTGTGCATATTGTACCAAATTGATTATCTTAGTGGTATTGTCCCTCGCCTCCCTCCCCGGAACAAACCCCACCTGATCGGAGTGTATAATTTGGGTCAAATATGGTTTTAATCTGTTTGCAATCAGTTTAGCGTACAGTTTAATATCCCCATTAAGTAGAGAGATGGGCCTATAACTAGCACATGAGGCTGGATCCTTCCCTTCTTTTGGCAACACAGTAATCTGGGCAACTAGTGTTTGGGGGGAAAAGTGTTTCTGGGCAGAGACAGTTAAAGGCCTGTAGCAAGAGGGGAGCTAACTGTGTTTTGAAGGTTTTGTAGTAAAGCACGGTAAAACCGTCCGGCCCCGGACTTTTCCCTGATGGCGTCGTCTTAATCGCC
Source organism: Mixophyes fleayi (assembly GCF_038048845.1). Lineage (NCBI taxonomy): Eukaryota > Metazoa > Chordata > Amphibia > Anura > Limnodynastidae > Mixophyes > Mixophyes fleayi. The sequence goes on along the minus strand of NC_134413.1, from coordinate 83,357,644 downwards.
TCCTCCAATTCCTCAATCGTGAAGGGTTCTTCTAATAGTTGTACAGAGTCCTCATCTAACGTGGGAAAATCTATGCGTTCAAGGTATTCCGCTATGCGGGACTGTTTGGTCTGATGGCCAGCTGTGTTAGGTGCGTCAAACAAATTATAAAGCTTGGTATAGTAGTCCCGGAATGCCTCAGCTATATCAGAAGTATGAACTAGTGTGGACCCTGCGTCTGTCTTAATCTGAGGGCTATATAGTTGTGCTCTCTGCTTGCGCAGAGCACGAGCCAGAAGTTTCCCTGGCTTGTCTCCCCACTGATAGAACTGGTTCTGACATCTACGGAGGTCATATTTAATTTTGTCTGACATTAGTTGATTTAAGGCCTTCCTGGTTTCTGTTAATTCTATCATTACAGAGGGATCCAGATCTGATTTATGCCGTGTTTCAAGTGCCTTTATTTTTTCTAAGAGCGAGTCCCTATGGGCTATTCTTTCTCGCTTTCTAACCGCACCCATTTGAATAAGCTTGCCCCGTATAACACATTTATGGGCTTCCCATAGCGATATCTTCGAAATGTTGGGGGTGTCGTTGATCTGGACATAATCCGTGATGGCCTCTTCTAACACTGTCTTGCTATATGCTTCTTGAATTAGAAGCTCGTTTAGCCTCCACGTGAAAAGTCTCTTAACTGTCTTAGAAATTATGAGTGTCATGTACACCGGTGCGTGATCTGACCATGTGATCTGTCCTATAGCTACCTTTGAGATCAGGGGCAAATGGTTATGTGTAAGAAAGAAATAGTCCAGTCTCGAATATGTATTGTGTGGGTGTGAGAAAAATGTGTAGTCACGTCCTGTGGGGTGTTTAAGGCGCCACGCGTCAACCAGCTGGTGTTCGTGCATAGTACGTCTCACCCTTCGATACAGCTTACCGGCCAACCTAGCGGATCCCGAAGAAGAGTCCATCGGGGATGTAGAACCCAGTTGAAATCTCCGCCTATTATGGTGATGCCCTTCTTTATCGTTTCCACCTTGTCCAGAAGCTTTTCTAGAAATACAGGTTGGTTAGAGTTCGGACCATAAATATTAACAAAGGTATACATTTGGGAGGATATCATGCATGTCACCGCCAAACCTCTGCCTTCCTGTAATATATGTGTGTCTATATCCTGAACTGGCAAGTGTTTGGACATAAGGATTGCCACTCCCAAGGACTTATTTTCCGTATTATTACTCGTAAAGACATGTGGGAATTGGTGGCTGTTCAGTCTGGGAGCAAAGCCTTGTTTGAAATGAGTTTCCTGTAGTAGGGCTACATCAATTTTCTCAGCCAACAGGTCGCGCAATAGACGGGACCGCTTTTCAGGGACATTTAGACCCTTAACATTAAGGGTAACGCATTTGAGTCTACCCACCATTACCAAGTAATTCTAGGTATTTACATGTGTGCCGCCACAGGGAGAAAAGGTGTATGAACCCATAAGTGTATTGTAGTTGGGGAGGGTTGAAGAAAGTAGGGATGAAGGGGGGGGAGAGAGGGTTAGGGAGCCATAAATGCTTAAACTGAAATATCTGTGTCAATAACGAACTATGAATCATTGGTAGTTTTATAAGACCGTTCCGGAAAACCATATAGGACCGTGGTCCAAACATGGTCCGAAATAAAGCACTCGGTCTTGGGGCCCTGAGGAGGGCAATAAACAGCGACAGTCAAACAAGCATAGGTATATGTCCCACACCTCGCCTTCCGCAGTGGCCCGAGTATTCTCAGCCCAGGCCCCTATCTTCCAGAGAGGCGTAGGAACTCTGTTACGTATATGTACTAACATATTCAACTTATGTAAAAAGAACAACAAACAACTATGTATTAACGCACGGTTAGTCAAAAATAATTTAACATTATGTTATTAGAAAACATTATAAACTGTAACCTTGGAAAGCTTTAGAAAACTTTAGACAACTTTAGAAAAGTATTGATGGGCTAAACATGTCCATAATGGACACTAGCGTTTGTGGACAGTACACCAGAGATGAAGGAAATGAAGGAAGCAAACGAAGGAAGAAAGGAATACTCTCGCCCAGGGGAAGTTGTTCACAGAAGCAGATCCCTGATTGGGTCTTATAAGAGGTTCTCTTCTAAGGCGTGAATGATCGCACCCAGTTGTGAGCTTTCAAGTGTTCCCTTGTGTCTGCTGGTTCAGTCGCTTTTGGGGTGACCGTTTAGATCTGTTTGGAAAATGGAACCTATCATCGTGTTGAGGCTCCATTACCGGATACAAACGTTGATGTGACTCCTGCCATTCCGCCAGAGTGATTAGAGGAATGTTCAAGGTGGCACAGAAGTCTGGCAAGTCTGGTGGAATCCTGAGAACTTCCGATTTCCCCTCATGTGTAACTTGCAGCTGGAGCGGGAAGCCCCATCTGTACCTAATCGCTTTGTTCCGGAGTTCCTCTGTAAGGGGTTTAAGCAGTCTCCGAAATTGTAAGGTCTGCCAGGATAGGTCTTGGAATATGTGTATTTCCTGACCGTTGAATTCCAATCCTTGGAGACCCCTTATCTTGCGGACGATATCATCTTTCTGTGTGTAATAGTGGAGACGGCATATAACATCTCTAGGTCTTTCCGTTGGAGCCCCCCTAGGGCGTAATGCTCTATGTGCCCTGTCAAATACTATTATATTGTCTAACGGTAACTCTAGGACCTCGTTAAAGATTTTTGTCAAAGCATCAATCAGTCCCTGTGGGGAGATATCTTCCGGCAAGCCCCGTATCCGTAAGTTATTACGGCGACCCCGATTATCTAAATCATCCATCTTTTGCTGGAATCCCTGCAAGGCCTTCGCCTGTTCCGCCACTGTCTTTTCTAGAGCTGTAACACGTTCATCCCCTTTATCTTTGTGTTCCTCAAGGGCTACCAATCGATGTCCGAGGTGTGCGATATCTGCTTGCAGTGTGACCACTTCTTGATGGACAATCTCTTGCAATTTTGCTTCTAGCGCTTCAAAATCTTTTTTTGAAGGCAGCTCTTGCTTAGTTGGGAGAGACTTAAGCATTTGTAGCACTTGTGATAAATCGGGTTGCTCTGTTATCACAGTCCCCTTCTGATGTCGTGTTTCATCCTGGCGTAGGCCTGGTGATGTGGATCCTGAGGCAACGGGGGGGGGGGGGATGCCATTTCTGGTTCTGTGTCTACAGGGGTTTTTAAGTATGAGCGAAGATCAGAACGCTGAGGGGTCTCTTGGGGTTTTCTTTGATTTTTCTTAGCTGAGTTTTTACGGTCTTTGCCCATCAAGACGATCCTAAGTATGTTTAGCAACCTGTTGTTCAAAATATAATAATCATTGCAGATAGTACATAATGTTGAGATAAGACTGCCGCTATCTACCTCTCCTCATGATTTGTCTAGGCAGCCATCCCGCGGGACGCGGTTCGTGGTCTGTTTGAAGTAATATTACATTGTGTCCAGTGCTTCTCTTGAACAACTTAAAGAATTTATATCTTTGTGGGCTTTGTAAACTTAGATTGGGTATTGTAGTAACAAGGATCTGCCACCAGATGTCAGTATTGTTATACTAGGAAGACTCAATCCAGCTCTGTTGCAGACAAGAACTGAAGAGAAATGCCTCCACTGGATGAGGCCTGTTATTTAGCAGGTAATTATTTCTTTCTGTAAGAGTTCTGTATTACAGCCCTGCTAATTGTAGCGAATCAACTTTTCTCAGCCAGGGATCTCAGACAGACATATATTTTATATCTTATTTGATACCTCACGACGTCAGCGGGACCAGGGTGGGATCAGCAGCGGGTGGTTGAGTGCCAGCATGAAGGAGCTGGTGTAGCTTCTTGGGATCCAGACCATTAACAAACGATGAAGTTCCCGGCGGCGCCACCTCCCCCACTCACAGCCTCTCCTCTGTACAAGCCTGCACGCGGGATGACAGGCTGTCGCGCCCGCTGATCTATCCCCACGAGGGGGGCACCGCCCGACACCCCGGCAGTTCTGAGCCGTTCGCTGCCCGTCAGACAGGTGAGACCCTGACCGGGATATATGCTGACCGCTGGTGGTGTTGTTCAGTCCTGAGATAGAGGCGGGGATGAAGCGGGAAGTCCGCAGAGGCCACGGGGATATTTAGGCTCACCGAAATATAACTGAGCCACGGGTGTTTGAGGGCTCAAAAATCACCTTGGGTGATCCACGATGTATTGCTGCCCAATTACGTAGGTTGGGCACCCTGCCACCCGGGAATTTAGGGGATAAATTTCCTATCCAGGCAGGAGCTCACTCCAACCACGTCCAGCTCAAATGGCCGCCAAGCCACGCCCCCACGATTCCTGGATTTTATATGACTGGTTTTAATAAAGTTACTCACAGACCAAAAAATGAAAATCATTTTATAGCATAACAATAATCTTTTTTAAACAGTATCAGAGCATCTTAATTTGCCTTCATTATATATATAATGATCTACACAGTGTTATAGATGTATAATACAAACACATGGTGTCAGTCTGTAGGACTGTGGGAGGGATCCTGGGTAATATCTATTTAATGGATATTTTATGAAGGACAGAAGCTTCTGGGCTTTGCAGCAGGACCCAGTCAGACACTGGCTGTGGGGACTGATGGTGCTGACATGTAGGGTGGGAAGGGACATAAACTAATAGTCTATGTGATATGTATAAGGGGATGGATTCTGTATGAGGCCCTGATGGCCGGGAGGCTGCACATAAACATGGGGGAGCTATATTATTACCTCAGCCTTGTACAGGGCCCGGATGTTGTACAGACTGAGGGCGGCGCTCCAGGCTCTGACATGGCGGCTGAGGAGGATGTGGCCACGCCCCCTGTGCTGTGTAATCTGTTGTCAGGGGCGGAGATATATCTGTAAGACCAATAGTGTGAGGGGAGACTACGGGAAAATGGCCGCCGCTGTCCTGCACTGAGGACAATAGTTATATAAAATCTTACTCTACCGATTAAATTGTTGCCAAACAGATGGAGGTTATGTATCTAATAGACATCCATCTGATATGGGCGAGGGGGAATAGTTACAGAGGGAGATGTGTTTTACACGGATGAGGGGGAGGACTCTGTGGATTTAATTATGAGTAAAATCATTTTCATATCTGTATTGTCCTCAGTGCAGGACAGCGCGGCCATTTTCCCGTAGTCTCATACACTTTTGGTTACAGATTTATCTCCGCTGTACAGGGGGCGTGGCCACATAATCACTCAGTCGCCATCTTAGAAGAACCTGGAAAGCTACATCCGGGCCCTGTATAAGGCTGAGGTAATATCTCCTTATAATAATATATCAGACAGCGGGAATTACCCCCATAGAGTTCCCCCATGTTTATGTGCAGCCTCCCGGCCATCAGGTCTTCATACATGCGGCTGAGCTCTCACATCAGCTGCTACATAATCCTCATTGTGCTGCAGTCAGCAGAAGGCTGTTAGTAATAGCAGAGCTGGTTATTATAATGGTAGAGCTATGAGAGACTTAATACCCAGACCAGCTACACCCCATACACCACAGAGGGGCTCACACACCATGACTAGCCCCCATCCCCCTCCTTCTACCCACATTACCCCCCATCCCACCTACTATCACCTCCTACCCAACCACCCCTCACCAAGTGCCCCTAACACATAGCTTGTCTAGTGCTGGAGACTAGCCCCCATCCCCCTCCTTCTACCCACATTACCCCCCATCCCACCTACTATCACCTCCTACCCAACCACCCCTCACCAAGTGCCACTAACACATAGCTTGTCTAGTGCTGGAGACTAGCCCCCATCCCCCTCCTTCTACCCCCATTACCCCACATCCCACCTACTATCACCTCCTACCCAACCACCCCTCACCAAGTGCCACTAACACATAGCTTGTCTAGTGCTGGAGACTAGCCCCCATCCCCCTCCTTCTACCCCCATTACCTCACATCCCCCTACTATCACCTCCTACCCAACCACCCCTCACCAAGTGCCCCCTACTATCACCTCCTACCCAACCACCCCCTCACCAAGTGCTACTAACACATAGCTTGTCTAGTGCTGGAGACTAGCCCCCATCCCTCTCCTTCTACCCCCATTACCTTACATCCCCCCTACTATCACCTCCTACCCAACCACCCCCTCACCAAGTGCCACTAACACATAGCTTGTCTAGTGCTGGAGACTAGCCCCCATCCCCCTCCTTCTACCATTACCCCACATCCCCCCTACTATCACCTCCTACCCAACCACCCCTCACCAAGTGCCACTAACACATAGCTTGTCTACTGCTGGAGACTAGCCCCCATCCCCCTCCTTCTACCATTACCCCACATCCCCCTACTATCACCTCCTACCCAACCACCCCTCACCAAGTACCACTAACACATAGCTTGTCTAGTGCTGGAGACTAGCCCCCATCCCCCTCCTTCTACCCGCATTACCCCCCATCCCCCTACTATCACCTCCTACCCAACCACCCCCCTCACCAAGTGCTACTAACACATAGCTTGTCTAGTGCTGGAGACTAGCCCCCATCCCTCTCCTTCTACCCCCATTACCTTACATCCCCCCTACTATCACCTCCTACCCAACCACCCCCTCACCAAGTGCCACTAACACATAGCTTGTCTAGTGCTGGAGACTAGCCCCCATCCCCCTCCTTCTACCATTACCCCACATCCCCCCTACTATCACCTCCTACCCAACCACCCCTCACCAAGTGCCACTAACACATAGCTTGTCTAGTGCTGGAGACTAGCCCCGATCCCCTCCTTCTACCCCCATTACCTCACATCCCCCTACTATCACCTCCTACCCAACCACCCCTCACCAAGTGCCACTAACACATAGCTTGTCTAGTGCTGGAGACTAGCCCCCATCCCCCTCCTTCTACCCCCATTACCTCACATCCCTCTACTATCACCTCCTACCCAACCACCCCTCACCAAGTGCCACTAACACATAGCTTGTCTAGTGCTGGAGACTAGCCCCCATCCCCCTCCTTCTACCCCCATTACCTCACATCCCCCTACTATCACCTCCTACCCAACCACCCCTCACCAAGTGCCACTAACACATAGCTTGTCTAGTGCTGGAGACTAGCCCCCATCCCCCTCCTTCTACCCCCATTACCTCACATCCCTCTACTATCACCTCCTACCCAACCACCCCTCACCAAGTGCCACTAACACATAGCTTGTCTAGTGCTGGAGACTAGCCCCCATCCCCCTCCTTCTACCCCCATTACCTCACATCCCTCTACTATCACCTCCTACCCAACCACCCCTCACCAAGTGCCACTAACACATAGCTTGTCTAGTGCTGGAGACTAGCCCCCATCCCCCTCCTTCTACCCACATTACCTCACATCCCCCTACTATCACCTCCTACCCCACCACGCCTCACCAAGTGCCACTAACACATAGCTTGTCTAGTGCTGGAGACTAGCCCCCATCCCCCTCCTTCTACCCCCATTACCCCACATACCACCTACTATCACCTCCCACCCAACCACCCCTCACCAAGTGCTACTAACACATAGCTTGTCTAGTGCTGGAGACTAGCCCCGATCCCCTCCTTCTACCCCCATTACCTCACATCCCCCTACTATCACCTCCTACCCAACCACCCCTCACCAAGTGCCACTAACACATAGCTTGTCTAGTGCTGGAGACTAGCCCCCATCCCCCTCCTTCTACCCCCATTACCCCACATCCCCCCTACTATCACCTCCTACCCAACCACCCCTCACCAAGTGCCACTAACACATAGCTTGTCTAGTGCTGGAGACTAGCCCCCATCCCCCTCCTTCTACCCCCATTACCTCACATCCCCCTCCTTCTACCCCCATTACCTCACATCCCCCCTACTATCACCTCCTACCCAACCACCCCTCACCAAGTGCTACTAACACATAGCTTGTCTAGTGCTGGAGACTAGCCCCCATCCCCCTCCTTCTACCCCCATCCCCTCACATCCCCCCTACTATCACCTCCTACCCAACCACCCCTCACCAAGTGCTACTAACACATAGCTTGTCTAGTGCTGGAGACTAGCCCCCATCCCCCTCCTTCTACCCCATTACCTCACATCCCCCTACTATCACCTCCTACCCAACCACCCCTCACCAAGTGCTACTAACACATAGCTTGTCTAGTGCTGGAGATTAGCCCCCATCCCCCTCCTTCTACCCCCATTACCCCACATCCCCCTACTATCACCTCCTACCCAACCACCCCTCACCAAGTGCTACTAACACATAGCTTGTCTAGTGCTGGAGACTAGCCCCCATCCCCCTCCTTCTACCCCCATTACCTCACATCCTCCTACTATCACCTCCTACCCAACCACCCCTCACCAAGTGCCACTAACACATAGCTTGTCTAGTGCTGGAGACTAGCCCCGATCCCCTCCTTCTACCCCCATTACCTCACATCCCCCTACTATCACCTCCTACCCAACCACCCCTCACCAAGTGCCACTAACACATAGCTTGTCTAGTGCTGGAGACTAGCCCCCATCCCCCTCCTTCTACCCCCATTACCTCACATCCCTCTACTATCACCTCCTACCCAACCACCCCTCACCAAGTGCCACTAACACATAGCTTGTCTAGTGCTGGAGACTAGCCCCCATCCCCCTCCTTCTACCCCCATTACCTCACATCCCCCTACTATCACCTCCTACCCAACCACCCCTCACCAAGTGCCACTAACACATAGCTTGTCTAGTGCTGGAGACTAGCCCCCATCCCCCTCCTTCTACCCCCATTACCTCACATCCCTCTACTATCACCTCCTACCCAACCACCCCTCACCAAGTGCCACTAACACATAGCTTGTCTAGTGCTGGAGACTAGCCCCCATCCCCCTCCTTCTACCCCCATTACCTCACATCCCTCTACTATCACCTCCTACCCAACCACCCCTCACCAAGTGCCACTAACACATAGCTTGTCTAGTGCTGGAGACTAGCCCCCATCCCCCTCCTTCTACCCACATTACCTCACATCCCCCTACTATCACCTCCTACCCCACCACCCCTCACCAAGTGCCACTAACACATAGCTTGTCTAGTGCTGGAGACTAGCCCCCATCCCCCTCCTTCTACCCCCATTACCCCACATACCACCTACTATCACCTCCCACCCAACCACCCCTCACCAAGTGCTACTAACACATAGCTTGTCTAGTGCTGGAGACTAGCCCCGATCCCCTCCTTCTACCCCCATTACCTCACATCCCCCTACTATCACCTCCTACCCAACCACCCCTCACCAAGTGCCACTAACACATAGCTTGTCCAGTGCTGGAGACTAGCCCCCATCCCCCTCCTTCTACCCCCATTACCCCACATCCCCCCTACTATCACCTCCTACCCAACCACCCCTCACCAAGTGCCACTAACACATAGCTTGTCTAGTGCTGGAGACTAGCCCCCATCCCCCTCCTTCTACCCCCATTACCTCACATCCCCCTCCTTCTACCCCCATTACCTCACATCCCCCCTACTATCACCTCCTACCCAACCACCCCTCACCAAGTGCTACTAACACATAGCTTGTCTAGTGCTGGAGACTAGCCCCCATCCCCCTCCTTCTACCCCCATCCCCTCACATCCCCCCTACTATCACCTCCTACCCAACCACCCCTCACCAAGTGCTACTAACACATAGCTTGTCTAGTGCTGGAGACTAGCCCCCATCCCCCTCCTTCTACCCCATTACCTCACATCCCCCTACTATCACCTCCTACCCAACCACCCCTCACCAAGTGCTACTAACACATAGCTTGTCTAGTGCTGGAGATTAGCCCCCATCCCCCTCCTTCTACCCCCATTACCCCACATCCCCCTACTATCACCTCCTACCCAACCACCCCTCACCAAGTGCTACTAACACATAGCTTGTCTAGTGCTGGAGACTAGCCCCCATCCCCCTCCTTCTACCCCCATTACCTCACATCCTCCTACTATCACCTCCTACCCAACCACCCCTCACCAAGTGCCACTAACACATAGCTTGTCTAGTGCTGGAGACTAGCTCCCATCCCCTCCTTCTACCCCCATTACCTCACATCCCCCTACTATCACCTCCTACCCAACCACCCCTCACCAAGTGCCACTAACACATAGCTTGTCTAGTGCTGGAGACTAGCCCCCATCCCCCTCCTTCTACCCCATTACCTCACATCCCCCTACTATCACCTCCTACCCAACCACCCCCTCACCAAGTGCCACTAACACATAGCTTGTCTAGTGCTGGAGACTAGCCCCCATCCCCCTCCTTCTACCCCCATTACCCCACATCCCCCCTACTATCACCTCCTACCCAACCACCCCTCACCAAGTGCCACTAACACATAGCTTGTCTAGTGCTAGAGACTAGCCCCCATCCCCCTCCTTCTACCCCCATTACCCCACATCCCCCCTACTATCACCTCCTACCCAACCACCCCTCACCAAGTGCCCCTAACACATAGCTTGTCTAGTGCTAGAGACTAGCCCCCATCCCCCTCCTTCTACCCCCATTACCCCACATCACCCTACTATCACCTCCTACCCAACCACCCCCTCACCATGTGCTACTAACACATAGCTTGTCTAGTGCTGGAGACTAGCCCCCATCCCCCTCCTTCTACCCCCATTACCCCACATCCCCCCTACTATCACCTCCTACCCAACCACCCCTCACCAAGTGCCACTAACACATAGCTTGTCTAGTGCTAGAGACTAGCCCCCATCCCCCTCCTTCTACCCCCATTACCCCACATCCCCCCTACTATCACCTCCTACCCAACCACCCCTCACCAAGTGCCACTAACACATAGCTTGTCTAGTGCTGGAGACTAGCCCCCATCCCCTCCTACCCCCCATTACCTCACATCCCCCTACTATCACCTCCTACCCAACCACCCCTCACCAAGTGCCACTAACACATAGCTTGTCTAGTGCTGGAGACTAGCCCCCATCCCCCTCCTTCTACCCCCATTACCTCACATCCCCCTACTATCACCTCCTACCCAACCACCCCTCACCAAGTGCCCCCTACTATCACCTCCTACCCAACCACCCCTCACCAAGTGCCACTAACACATAGCTTGTCTAGTGCTAGAGACTAGCCCCCATCCCCCTCCTTCTACCCCCATTACCCCACATCCCCCCTACTATCACCTCCTACCCAACCACCCCTCACCAAGTGCCACTAACACATAGCTTGTCTAGTGCTGGAGACTAGCCCCCACCCCGATCTTCCTTCTACCCCCCATTACCCCACATCCCCCTACTGTCACCTCCTACCCAACCACCCCTCACCAAGTGCTACTAACACATAGCTTGTCTAGTGCTGGAGACTAGCCCCCATCCCCTCCTTCTACCCCCATTACCCCACATCCCCCCTACTATCACCTCCTACCCAACCACCCCTCACCAAGTGCCACTAACACATAGCTTGTCTAGTGCTGGAGACTAGCCCCCATCCCCTCCTTCTACCCCCATTACCTCACATCCCCCTACTATCACCTCCTACCCAACTACCCCTCTCCAAGTACCACTAACACATAGCTTGTCTAGTGCTGGAGACTAGCCCCCATCCCCCTCCTTCTACCTCCATTACCCCACATCCCCCTACTATCACCTCCTACCCAACTACCCCTCTCCAAGTACCACTAACACATAGCTTGTCTAGTGCTGGAGACTAGCCCCCATCCCGATCTACCTTCTACCCCCCATTACCCCACATCCCCCTACTGTCACCTCCTACCCAACCACCCCTCACCAAGTGCTACTAACACATAGCTTGTCTAGTGCTGGAGACTAGCCCCCATCCCCCTCCTTCTACCCCATTACCTCACATCCCCCTACTATCACCTCCTACCCAACCACCCCTCACCAAGTGCCACTAACACATAGCTTGTCTAGTGCTGGAGACTAGCCCCCATCCCCTCCTTCTACCCCCATTACCTCACATCCCCCTACTATCACCTCCTACCCAACTACCCCTCTCCAAGTACCACTAACACATAGCTTGTCTAGTGCTGGAGACTAGCCCCCATCCCCCTCCTTCTACCTCCATTACCCCACATCCCCCTACTATCACCTCCTACCCAACTACCCCTCTCCAAGTACCACTAACACATAGCTTGTCTAGTGCTGGAGACTAGCCCCCATCCCCCTCCTTCTACCCCCATTACCCCACATCCCCCTACTATCACCTCCTACACAACTACCCCTCACCAAGTGCTACTAACACATAGCTTGTCTAGTGCTGGAGACTAGCCCCCATCCCCCTCCTTCTACCCCATTTCCTCACATCCCCCCTACTATCAGCTCCTACCCAACCACCCCTCACCAGGTGCCACTAACACATAGCTTGTCTAGTGCTGGAGACTAGCCCCCATCCCTTCCTACTACCCCCATTACCTCACATCCCCCTACTATCACCTCCTACCCAACTACCCCTCTCCAAGTACCACTAACACATAGCTTGTCTAGTGCTGGAGACTAGCCCCCATCCCCCTCCTTCTACCTCCATTACCCCACATCCCCCCTACTATCACCTCCTACGCAACTACCCCTCTCCAAGTACCACTAACACATAGCTTGTCTAGTGCTGGAGACTAGCCCCCATCCCCCTCCTTCTACCCCCATTACCCCACATCCCCCCTACTATCACCTACTACCCAACCACCCCTCACCAAGTGCTACTAACACATAGCTTGTCTAGTGCTGGAGACTAGCCCCCATCCCCCTCCTTCTACCCCACATTACCCCACATCCCCCTACTATCACCTCCTACCCAACCACCCTCTCACCAAGTGCCACTAACACATAGCTTGTCTAGTGCTGGAGACTAGCCCCCATCCCCCTCCTTCTACCCCCATTACCCCACATCCCCTACTATCACCTGCTACCCAAGCACCCCTCACCAAGTGCTACTAACACATAGCTTGTCTAGTGCTGGAGACTAGCCCCCATCCCCCTCCTTCTACCCCCATTACCCCACATCCCCCCTACTATCACCTCCTACCCAACCACCCCTCACCAAGTACCACTAACACATAGCTTGTCTAGTGCTGGAGACTAGCCCCCATCCCCCTCCTTCTACCCCCCATTACCCCCACATCCCCCTACTATCACCTCCTCCCCAACCAACCCCTCACCAAGTGTCACTAACACATAGCTTGTCTAGTGCTGGAGACTAGCCCCCATCCCCCTCCTTCTACCCCCATTACCTCACATCCCCCTACTATCACCTCCTCCCCCAACCACCCCTCACCAAGTGTCACTAACACATAGCTTGTCTAGTGCTGGAGACTAGCCCCCATCCCCCTCCTTCTACCCCCATTACCCCACATCCCCCTACTATCACCTCCTACCCAACTACCCCTCACCAAGTGCCACTAACACATAGCTTGTCTAGTGCTGCAGACTAGCCCCATCCCCTCCTTCTACCCCCATTACCCCACATCCCCCTACTATCACCTCCTACCCAACCACCCCTCACCAAGTGCCACTAACACATAGCTTGTCTAGTGCTGGAGACTAGCCCCCATCCCCTCCTTCTACCCCCATTACCCCACATCCCCCTACTAATCACCTCCTACCCAACTACCCCTCACCAAGTGCCACTAACACATAGCTTGTCTAGTGCTGGAGACTAACCCCCATCCCCCTCCTTCTACCCCCATTACCTCACATCCCCCTACTATCACCTCCTACCCAACCACCCCCTCACCAAGTGTCCACTAACACATAGCTTGTCTAGTGCTGGAGACTAGCCCCCATCCCCCTCCTTCTACCCCACATTACCCCACATCCCCCTACTATCACCTCCTACCCAACCACCCCTCACCAAGTGCCACTAACACATAGCTTGTCTAGTGCTGGAGACTAGCCCCCATTACCCCACATCACCCTACTATCTGTTCATTCAAACAAGCTCCGTATAATAGAATATGGAATTCATAATTAGATAAGAGTCTTTAATAGATTACTAGCAGGTTGGATTGTATGAGTGAAACATTGTGATGAATGTTAAATGAAAGAGTTAGAAGTTAATCCCTAATGGAAATATATTATAATCCCTAGATGAGGGCTTCTCATTTGGGTAACTCTATACCCTCTATCACAAGGGTGTCAACAATAAAGACATGATTTTATACAGTACTGTAACACTGAGTGCCCCATTTGGATCACATTCTCTCCTTTGAGCTTTGTTTTTGGATTAATTGAATTGTGATATGTGAGTGCACCACCCGAGATATCTAACAATATCTGATATATCTTTTTGATCTTAATACTATAACCCGGGATAGTGGGACACTTACACCATATCCAAGATGAAGTTCACAACCAGGACGAAACGCGTTGGAATTTGAAGACACCCACAACCAGCAGCATTGTGTCACCCAGCTCCTGCCCTCCCCATTACTTCAGGAGCTCTGCTGAGCACAGCCACTCGGCAGCAGATTCCCTGCGCAAGTTACACAGCGGTGGAGCTCACCCTACAGACAGCTGCCCCCCTACACTATCTAGCCCACGTACCTAAACATTGTGGATTATGCCCTATGTACTATCACCATTTTATCGTTTTTCCCACTGATTAGATAGGTCCCATTATACACCACGTTTGCTCAACACATCTCCCTGAGTCTCAACTGCTCTTGTAACATAGAGAAAGAAATATCACCAATAGATTGTAAGCTTGCGAGCAGCCTTCTCACCTCTTTGTCTGTTTTACCCAGTTTGTTTATTAGTTTACTATGTCACTAATTGTAAAGCGCTACGGAATATGTTGGCGCTATAGAAATAAATGATGATGATGATGATGATCAGCACTTCCATCTTTTTTGAGGGTGATCCAATATTTCACCCACATTCTGTGACTCTTCTCCCATTTGATTCTTCAACAGGACAAACTACTTCTGGTCTTATCCACGGGACAAGTGCACTAATACCCAACAAGAGGAATATCACCAAGCAACCACTTCACTCCGGAGGAACGCCAAAAATTAGTAACTTTGGGATCGCTCCGCCAAACAAAGAACAGGAAGACAAAGAACCAAATGACAGGAACATCTTCCAACAACTTCATCTCTCTAAAGGATTAAGAAGTAAGTGACAATCGCCTACAACACCCCTCCACCTATAGATCCTACTAGGTTACACCACTATGTTTTCTGCAGAGGAGCAATCAATCACAGCTCCACTGATACATCCTCACACCGCAGGCAGTCCCTATTGACCTATTTGAGGCTTTGTTGTCAAGATAATCCACTTCCGGGGCCACATCTAACCTTGGAAAGGGCCACACTTTACCCTTCAGCTCAGTGATAAGGTAAAACAATACATTTAATGACAGAGAGAGACAGTATCTATAATAACATACCAGCCGGCATTTTACACACGTGTTACACGCTATAATAAACACATCTAACAATACAAGAGGAAGGAGCTGGGGGCCACAGGTGAGGGCTCGGAGGGCCGCCTGGTGCCCATCACTGGTCTATACTGTAATTGTGTGTGTGTATGGTTTCATCATCTTATTTTTGTGTTTGTTTGGATTGGTGCAACCCCTACAGGTCCAGTGATGGGGGCACTGCAATGTTATATCTCACTGACTGGCATGGTATGTGTTATTACACTGGTCACACTGAGCTGAAATAGGGAGAAGGGTTTGGTCCTCGGTGGGGGATCTGGGTGTGTACATCCGGTATTTGATGTGTTGGTAGGGTGGTGAAGGCTTTGAGGTGTCTTTGAAAGGATGGTACCCAGCGCTACGATTACACCTCCTGTACCTCGTTTCTTGGGCTAGTGTGTCTCAGTTATCCGGGGGTCTTACACACTTGTATAGTGGTTATTTTGGAAAATAGAGCCCTATTTGTGGCTTTGTTGTTAAGATAATCTGCGGGTCAGTGCTAAGTGGATGAAACCAACAGGTTGTGTGCCCCTTTGGGGTGATAAAGTTATACCAAATGTTCAATTTACATTGACGAGTAAACAACAATATAAGGTCTTTATAATGTGTTCAGGTTTTATATATATAATCAGTAACATAACACAACGGCCAAGCTCCTTATACAGATGATGCAGCCACAGTACATAAGAATGATGTTATGTGAGACTCATGTTTGATGGGTGCAGATTAACAGTACAAGCACAGAGCTGTCCTAAAAAGGAGCCGCCTCAGACGCCCCACATCTGATAATAATTATATGTGTTATAAATAAATAATTGTTTATTTTATAACACACTACAAGGTCCGTCATCAGAACATATCGTACAGCAGGGTCTATACCCACAACAGATGTGCCTCCAGACTGGCTGATCTGATGCTGTTTCCACCTCTACATAGTACACACATTATGTGACGTGTCCTTACTGTACTGACCTACGCTCTCCTCTCCCCTTCCCTCCCCCGTTCAGCATCTGTAAGTGTACAGGGGAGTAAGTGTTAGATGTGTCTCACTCTGTATAAGGACTTAGTCTTATACATTTTTGTGTGCTTAGGAAGTAGGGAAATGCACATTTTATGCAGAGAAAACTCTCTTACATCCAACTCTACATGAGACCCTCAGTGTTTAACATTTTAATATCTTACATGTCTGCTCTGTGACATTTATAATGATTATATTTATTCCTAGACAGTTGAGCTGTGAGGAACCAGAGAATCTTTTACTAGAAGTCAACTGAATGTGAAACCCGATCTGTGTAAATCACTGATTCCCTGAGGATGGACAAGGACAGGAGTGAGAGGATATTAAATCTCACCCTGGAGATCATCTACCTGCTGACTGGAGAGGTGAGGGATTCTGGGAATGTCACAGTGATATCATTCTTACTGATATAAATAATACAGGGACATGACTGGAGAGGTGAGGGATTCTGGGAATGTCACAGTGACATCATTCTTACTACTATAAATAAAACAGGGACATGACTGGAGAGGTGAGGATTCTGGGAATGTCACCGTGACATCATTCTTACTGCTATAAATAAAACAGGGACATGACTGGAGAGGTGAGGGATTCTGGGACATATCACAGTGACATCATTCTTACTGCTATAAATAAATCAGGGACATACTTACTGCTATAAATAAATCAGGGACATGACTGGAGAGGTGAGGGATTCTGGGAATGTCACCGTGACATCATTCTTACTGCTATAATAAATCAGGCGACATGACTGGAGAGGCTGAGGGATTCTGGGAATGTCACAGTGACATCATTCTTACTACTATAAATAAAACAGGGACATGACTGGAGAGGTGAGCGGACTTCTGGGAATGTCACAGTGACATCATTCTTACTACTATAAATAAAACAGGGACATGACTGGAGAGGTGAGGGATTCTGGGAATGTCACCGTGACAATCATTCTTACTGCTATAAATAAAACAGGGACATGACTGGAGAGATGAGGGATTCTGGGAATGTCACCGTGACATCATTCTTACTGCTATAAATAAAACAGGGACATGACTGGAGAGGTGTGAGGGATTCTGGGAGAATATCACAGTGACATCATTCTTACTGCTATAAATAAAAACAGGGACATTGACTGGAGAGGTGAGGGATTCTGGGAATATCACAGTGACATCATTCTTACTACTATAAATAAAACAGGGACATGACTGGAGAGGTGAGGGATTCTGGGAATGTCACCGTGACATCATTCTTACTGCTATAAATAAAACAGGGACATGACTGGAGAGATGAGGGATTCTGGGAATGTCACCGTGACATCATTCTTACTGCTATAAAATAAAACAGGGACATGACTGGAGAGGTGAGGGATTCTGGGAATATCACAGTGACATCATTCTTACTGCTATAAATAAATCAGGGACATGACTGGAGAGGTGAGGGATTCTGGAATGTCACCCGTGACATCATTCTTACTGCTATAAATAAAACAGGGATATGACTGGGAGAGGTGAGGGATTCTGGGGAGAGAGGCTCTATGATCCTGGTTACAAAGACCCACATGACTCCAACCTTGGAGAAATACTAGGACACTTTCCAAAATCTACTTTGTATATCAGAAGTGTGCATTAGGATGTAGCCCACAATATTATTTGCTGGCCATTAGCTTATGTGAGATCCTCTATAGATACGTTTTTATATTATAGTTTATTCTTCCCCATGATCCTCCTCTCTGGCTCACAGGATGGTGTCCATTCTCACTCTGGTACTTTCTGCTCTGCCTCAGTCGTCTCCCCTGAACAGCTGTAAATGAGCAGCAGGTAGACAGTGCTATTTGTCATTCATCCTGCCTGGGGGGTTGTATGAGGGTATATGGAGGTGGGCACTTAACAGTTAACTAGCTAAACTTGCTGCTGACTCCTCCCTTCTGCAAGCCCTCTAGCCTCAGTGTACTTTAAGTGCCCAAGGAGTTGCAGTACTTGCAGTATTACCTTAACCCCGTAATTATTTTATTTATGCATACATATCTGGGGGCATGATTGCTGGTGCTTCAGGGGCTCAGACCTTTCTCCAAGGGAATTTGGTTCGGCTTCAATCGGACAATGCCACGGCAGTGTTGTACGTCAACTGACAAGGAGGCACAAAAAGCGTTGGGGACACAAAGATTGCATCTCGGGCTCTGGCTTGGGCAGAGAAAACTTTCTGTGCCAGCGATATCTGCGGTCATCATCCCCCGGGATTGGACAACTAGAAGGCAGACTTCCTCATAAGGCATGCAGAGCTTCCGGGAGAATGGTCCCTCCATCCTCAGGTCTTTCCGGATCTGGTCCAGAGAGTGGGGTCCTTCCGGTCCTGTATATCATGCTATTGCGCACTCAACCTTCAGGTGCCCAGGTGCTGGTTCCAGAACCAGGGACCCATTTGCGGTTGCGAGAGAGAAACAATGACAGAGGCCTGGAACTTTTTGCTTGGCGTTACCTGTTCACATCCATTTCGATGATTCAGCGAGTACTCAGACAAGTAAAACTAGGTAGCATTCTGATGTTACCTGGTGGTTGCCAGACTAACCAGGAGGGTCTGGTACGCCAACATTTTGCTCATGGTAAGATAGTGGACGGGATGGACTCTCCCTTGTCCATGCCGACCTTCTTCAATGACCTTCTCATCATCAGGACTTGCCTCGGCTGGCTCTTAACGGCGTGTATGTTGAAGCCGGAATCTGGCGATCCAGAAGTTTTTCACCAAATGTAGTTTACACTATTCTTAGGGCCTGAAAATCCAATTTAGGGCCCGTATCTATCACTGGGTGTGGCTCACTTATGTTAAGTGGTCGTGAACGATGCACCTGCAAGGGAGGAAAGTTTTTCGACTCACTCGTTTCCTGGCCTTCTTGCAGGATCGTTTGGAGGTAGGACTTCATCTAAGTTCCCTGAACGTCCAGGTTTCAGCCCTATCTGTTTTATTTCAACAGCGACTGGCAGTCTTGCGGATGTCCGTACTTTTCTGCAAGGGGTGTTACATATTTAGCCACCTTATTCTCCACCTTTGGCTCCATGGCATCTTAATCTGATAATAGAAGTTTTACAAAATCCTCCCCTTCGAACGCCACATTTCTTCTATGTTATGATTCTTGACATGCAAGTTGGTCTTTCTATTGGCCATAGCATCGGCTAGACGGGTCTCGGAATTTGAAGCTTTGTCCTTCTTGTTTTCCACGATGATAGGGTGGTCCTTCAAACTGCCCCTCCTTTTCCTTTCGAAAGTGGTCTCAGGGTTCCACATCAATCAAGAGATTGTGGGTCCTGCTTTTGGGTGGAAGACGGCATCTTCAGGACCCGTCTTTTTCCGCCTTGTTGGATGTTCCTTATGCATTTATGTTGACCATACTTCCTCATGTCGGAAGACTGACTCCTTATTTGTATTATACGACACTCCAAAACGGGGCTGGCCCGCTACCGAGCCCAGCTACCAAGCAGACCATTGTTATGATTGTTTAATCATGAACATGATCCACCTATGTGAGTTGAAATCAACCTGTGCCTAGCAGAGTTAACGCCCAATCAACTTGCTCAGTGGGGGTCACTTGGGCCACCCATCATGGAGTCGTCAGTGGATCAGCTTTGCAGAGCAGCCACCTGGTCCTCTGTTCACACCTTTAACAGGTTCTATACATTCAGTGTGTTTGAGTCTCAGGACACCAGTTTTGGCTGCAGCGTTTCTGCGGTCCCTCCTTTAGGGGGCTGCTTTAGGAAGTCCCCATGGTAGCCCCAGATAGGATGAATGAGAGAAAAGAGGATTTTTGTACTTAAGTTAAATCTATATCTCTGAATCCATCTGGGGACACTGCGTTCCCTCCCTTTTGCTCTTCTGCTGATTGGTCTTGGTTGATTGGTTCTCTTCCTTGGGGCTTTAGTATTACACTAAGGCTGGATGGGTTGCAGAGGGTAGGAGTCAACAGCAAGTTTAGTAGTTAACTGTTTAAGTGCCAACTCCATGCACTCTCCTAAAAACCCCCCATGGTAGCAGTTTCCCTCAGATGGATTTATATAAAGATTTAATTTAAGTACGAAGATACTCTTATACACTTCACTTCCTGTGTATAGGAAACAGTTACACCTAGGATATGGTTCGCAATTCTTGTTTATTTTGCTTAATTAACCCCTAAATAAAATTTCAAATATGTGGATCTTCATTTACCTTGATATCTCTCTCGCCATACACAGGATTACACAGTAGTGATAAAGAGATCTGGTGAGTGTGTGACACCCAGGAGCCGCCCCTGTGTGTCAGGAGGACTTGAGCAGGACCCAGAGCCCCATCACGGTGCGCTGAACCTCACTCACTGATACGTGAGGGAAACAATGACCAGAAGATCCTGGACCTGACCAACAAGATCATTCAGCTGGTGACTGGAGAGGTGACTGCTGGGAATGGGACATTATACAGTAACATTAGGGGATGTGTCTGCGGTGATGACTCTGTCATTGTGTTGTCAGGTTCCTATAAAGTGTGAGGAGGAGTGGGAGAATTTAGAAGGGCCCAAAGGTCTGTACGAGGACGTGAGGATGGAGAATCACCGGATACTCACATCACTGGGTAAAGGGGAACTTTCATTTATTGTAAAAGAAGAAAGACGTTTTGAGGGCCACCTAGATACACGTCATCTGATAATCACATATAAACAATGTAATCAGTCACTGTGTGTTTCCTACAGATGGATCCAGTAACAGAATTACCCCAGAGAGATATCTCCGTCCTCTTTATTCACAGGATTGTACACAGGAAAATCCCCGTATCCCACAGGAGAATCAGGTAGATTATAGGGTCTCACCGAATCCATTATATGATCTGTAAAAAATAGTTAATAATTTTAATATAAAAGATATTATTAATTATGATATTTTTATTTGTGGACCATTCAGGATGACGTCCTGACTGATATTAAAGTAGAAATTGCAGAGGGAGAGGAAGAGACGTATGTGAGGGGTGATCAGCAGTGTAAGGATGAGGAAATCCCTACAGATATCAGTACAGGTGAGTAATAAACACTTATTACAGAAAAGAGTCACATATTCTACTTATACAAATATAGTAATCAGTCACTGTGTTTCTTGTAGATGGATCTAGTAACAGAAATACCCCAGAGAGATATCTCCGTCCTCTTTATTCACAGGATTGTACACAGGAATATCCCAGTATCCCACAGGAGAATCAGGTAGATTTTATGGTCTCAACAAATCCCAAAATAACTTTTTATTATATGAGCTGTTAAAAAAAAATAATTCTGTGTGGATCTTATAAAGTGATATTCTTCAGTTTCACCTAAAATTGTTAAATCAGATATTATTAAATATGTTTGTATTGTTTTGTGGCTATTTAGGATGATGTCCTGACTGATATTAAAGTAGAAATTATAGAGGGAGAAGAAGAGACGTATGTGAGGGGTGATCAGCAGTGTAAGGAGGAGGAAATCCCTACAGATATCAGCACAGGTGAGTAATAAACACTTATTACAGAAAAGAGTCACATTCTGCTTATTCAGTCAATAAACAAACTAATGAGAAAATACTATCTGTCCAGTAGGTGAATCAGGAGCCATCAGCTCCTATTAGACTCCTGTTTTCCTCCTCACATCATATCATTGTGTGCTAGCAGCCCAGAGATCTGACCAGTCTCCTCCTCACATCATATCATTGTGTGCTACCAGCCCAGAGATCTGACCAGTCTCCTCCTCACATCATATCACTGTGTGCTACCAGCCCAGAGATCTGACCAGTCTCCTCCTCACATCATATCACTGTGTGCTACCAGCCCAGAGATCTGACCAGTCTCCTCCTCACATCATATCATTGTGTGCTACCAGCCCAGAGATCTGACCAGTCTCCTCCTCACATCATATCATTGTGTGCTACCAGCCCAGAGATCTGACCAGTCTCCTCCTCACATCATATCATTGTGTGCTACCAGCCCAGAGATCTGACCAGTCTCCTCCTCACATCATATCATTGTGTGCTACCAGCCCAGAGATCTGACCAGTCTCCTCCTCACATCATATCATTGTGTGCTACCAGCCCAGAGATCTGACCAGTCTCCTCCTCACATAATATCATTGTGTGCTACCAGCCCAGAGATCTGACCAGTCTCCTCCTCACATCATATCATTGTGTGCTACCAGCCCAGAGATCTGACCAGTCTCCTCCTCACATCATATCACTGTGTGCTACCAGCCCAGAGATCTGACCAGTCTCCTCCTCACATCATATCATTGTGTGCTACCAGCCCAGAGATCTGACCAGTCTCCTCCTCACATCATATCACTGTGTGCTACCAGCCCAGAGATCTGACCAGTCTCCTCCTCACATCATATCATTGTGTGCTACCAGCCCAGAGATCTGACCAGTCTCCTCCTCACATCATATCACTGTGTGCTACCAGCCCAGAGATCTGACCAGTCTCCTCCTCACATCATATCATTGTGTGCTACCAGCCCAGAGATCTGACCAGTCTCCTCCTCACATCATATCACTGTGTGCTACCAGCCCAGAGATCTGACCAGTCTCCTCACACTGTCTGCTGTATCTGATGGGATGTCAGTCTGACTCCATAAAATTACCCATGAGCCTCCTGTACCCTACCTCCTGTGACAGTATACCCATAACCATCTCTCTGTTCTACCATATGTTACATTACAATGAATATTTGATCCTCGGCTATATATTATCCCTGTAATACTAATGCAGATTGAGATTATTCTCCTCCCTCTAAGATCACATACACCCCATGTGACAGAATTGACCTCCTATGCCACCCTGTCAGTGTGCTGCTGGGGACCGGCTGGGCTTGCCTTGACACCATCCCCTTTCCGTGTCGCAAATGCTCCCTCTAACCTCAGTAGGAGAGGCTTTTGCTGCTGCCACCACTAGGCTCCTCAGCAGCACCTAGAACAGTGTCCTTCTGGGTAACTCGCTGCTAGGGTACCCCCTGGCTGGGCACTTGGGTTGGTACACCCGACTTCTTGCCTTTAGATCAGTGTTGCTGTGGATGGTTCCCCCAGGCCTATCACGCGGAGTTACAGGGTAGCGGGCAAAGCCTTGGTACTAGACGCTGGGTTCCATCCTCAGAACACCCGGATAACAGATTAGATTTGGTCTAATCTACAGGTCACAGGAATATACAACAGGTAAGTAGGCGTCAAAGCAGGATCCTGCAGCAGTGATCTTTTATTATCTCAAGTAGTCCTTATAAGGACACTTACATGCCGGTTTGTGGTACTAGCGATCTCAGAAGTTACAGATGGTATGATGATACATTACATGGTCAAACAGTGCTCCTTTTATACACATACCCTGGTGCTCCAGTGTTTGTGTGTGAGGGCAGTGACTAGTTGGACAGTGTCACTGGCTAATGAGGCTTCCTGGCTAATGAGTCTTCCTGTTCTATGATGCTGGCTGGGCAATGTGTGTGCTTAAGATATTTTACTTACAAATGTCCACATTTTGGATGGAATGGTCCAGGCTGGATACAATTTGCGTCTCACTGTGTCTAGGTCTATGCAGTGTGCTTTGTAATGTAGTTGTCTAATTATAATGAAGTGTTTGTAGTTCATTGAAATTAAACAGCTGGACATTTCAACATACTAATTGTATGAAAATGTTGGGCATTATAATATGTTAATGTAAAATAAGATGTCTGTTTCCATATATTATATTTCCAACAGATGGATGCAAACACAGCAATATCTCAGACGGAAGATACTTTTCTTCTACAGATTGTGAAATAGAAGATAACAACATCACACAAGATTCTCCAGGAGAGAACCCCAGTACCCTAAATATACATCCAATAGTCCACAGAGCAGATAAATCACCTGATCCCTCTAATCATGAGAAATGTTCTACTGATAATATAGATATTGTTACACATAGTACAGCTCTTTCAGATGATAAAATAATTGTATTTCCTGAGGTTGGAAAATGTTTTACACATAAATCAAATCTTGTTAAACATCAGAGAACTCTCACAGGTGAGAAATCGTTTACATGTTCTGAGTGTGGGAAATGTTTTACACAGAAATCAAATCTTGTTAAACATCAGAGATCTCACACAGGTGATAAATCATTTACATGTTCTCAATGTGGGAAATGTTTTACACATAATTCATATCTTGTTCAACATCAGAGAACTCACACAAGTGAGAAACCGTTTACATGTTCTGAGTGTGGGAAATGTTTTACACGTAAATCAAACCTTTTTGAACATCAGAGAATTCACACAGGTGAGAAACCGTTTACATGTTCTGTATGTAAAAAATTGTTTACAAACAAATCAAAATTTATTAGACATCAGAGAACTCACACAGGTGAAAAACCGTTTACATGTTCTGAGTGTGGGAAAAGTTTTGCACGTAAGTCAAGTCTTTTTGAACATCAGAGAACTCACACAGGTGAGAAACCGTTTACATGTTCTGAGTGCTGGAAATGTTTTACACAGAAAACATCTCTAGTTGAACATCAGAGAACTCACACAGGGGAGAAACCGTTTACATGTTCTGAGTGCTGGAAATGTTTTACACGAAAATCATATCTTGTTGACCATCAGAGAACTCACACAGGTGAGAAACCGTTTACATGTTCTGAGTGCGGGAAATGTTTTACACAGAAATCAAATCTTGTTGACCATCAGAGAACTCACACAGGTGAGAAATTATTTACATGTTCTGTATGTGAAAAGCTGTTTACAAAGAAATTAAAACTTCTTATACATCAGAGAACTCACACAGGTGAAAAACCATTTACATGTTCTGAGTGTGGGAAATGTTTTACACATAAATCATATCTTGTTGAACATCAGAGAACTCACACAGGTGAGAAACCATTTATATGTTCTGAGTGCGGGAAATGTTTTACACGCAAATCAAATCTTGTTGACCATCAGAGAACTCACACAGGTGAGAAATTGTTTACATGTTCTGTATGTGAAAAGCTGTTTACAAACAAATCAAAACTTATTAGACATCATAGAACTCACACAGGTGAGAAACCGTTTACATGTTCTGAGTGTGGGAAATGTTTTACACAGAAATCAAATCTTATAG
Organism: Mixophyes fleayi; assembly: GCF_038048845.1. Lineage (NCBI taxonomy): Eukaryota > Metazoa > Chordata > Amphibia > Anura > Limnodynastidae > Mixophyes > Mixophyes fleayi. The sequence goes on along the minus strand of NC_134413.1, from coordinate 83,332,144 downwards.
GTCATCAGAGAACTCACACGAGTGAGAAGCCTTTTCCATGTACTGAATGAGGGAAATAGTTTAAACATAAATGAAATCCTTTTGAACATCAGAGAACTCACACAGGTGAGGAACCATTCTCATGCTGTGAGTGTGGGAAATGGGATGCTTTCCCAGAGGTCAGTAGCCTGCAGCCTTCCTCCCCCTAGGTCCCTGAGGCGGGGTAAGTAGCCTGAGGGCTCCCTCAGCCCCAGCATTGCTGCTACATTTCTTTTGCAGAGTCTCCTGCACTTGGTGATCTCTGTTTAATCAAAAAGTTCAGCCATGGCTGCGCTCACAGGAATACAGCAAAGGAACAAAGTCTGCAGGCCGCAGTTCCTGTTCCTCAGTGACGGGGATAGGAAGGGGAGGTCCTCCATTCTCCTCCGTAACGGCGTGCTTCCTTGACGGAGACACCATTTTACAGATAACATACACTGCATCTTGCTCCTTACAGGACAGGTTTCTTAACGTTGTGTTTTGCTTTTGTATGTTTTAGGACAGTGTGTTAGTGAGCCTGCCAGTATATATATATATATATAATATTGTAACACAGAGAGGGGTTTTCCACAGGGCACTATGGGAGGAATAAGCTATTTGGCTGACAGTCTGCCGGCAAAAGGCTGCAGATCAAGTTACACACAGGTATGACATTGCACTTAGGTTCTGTTACATACAGGTCTGAGACATGACAAAGTAAATGTAAGAAAGGTGATTTTTTTTTCTTATATGCTCTGAGTTTTCTCTTCCACAGCAACAGCAGAAGGCTGACAAGGTGTCTACAATCAAGAGAGGTTACAGAACATCTGCAGGGAACTCCTTTTAAAGGCAAAAGAGTGTCGCCTGTCTGTCAAGCCAAGGCTGTGGGAGGAGTCTCAACTGTAAAAGACTGTGTTGGGCATATGTGCATTGTGACCGGTGCCACCTAGTGGCCGGTGACCAGTTAGGGAAGCAGGGACTAGTAAGTGGTAGGTTGCCTTGTGTCCTGATATTTGATTTTGCTGTTACTGTGATGCAAACAATAAAGCACCATTTGATTTGCAACAAGAAGTTGTCTGCGTATTGATATCTGCAGGGTGCCCATGTCACAAGAAGGGTGCTCTTACCACAATATATATATTTAGGTTAAAGTGATTGATATATATATATATATATATATATATATATATATAATAAAAACTGACCAGCCATTTGCTGAGCTATATACATTTATTATAAAATACATCAAGTATCTGTACCTAATGCCTACATAAATATATATTTTTATAAATATATATCATCATCGACATTTATTTATATAGCGCCAGCAAATTCCCTAGCGCTTTACAATTCGATATTGTCTAAAGCTCGCCAAACCAAATTTTCTGACACAGTTTGCTGAACTACTTTCCTGTTTTATTCATGCTTGTCAGGATGGAATGAACATCTACTGTAGTAGTTTAAGCAATGACACCCAACAAATTATTTACAAGTCCTGCCGCTAACTAGACACTTAGTCCCCTAAGTGGACACCGGACACACTCTGGCATCAGTCGCACCAACCACAGCACATGTGCAGCTTTTTAAGCTTCCCAAGCACTACACTAGCTGTTCCCTTAATTGATTACACCCAGGTGCTCCACCTGTGCTGTATGTGTGAAAGAGTGTGCAGACTTAACCCTGTCTGTAGCCTGAGCCTGCAGAGATTTCCAGGGAAACTATTAGTCTTTTCTTAATATTATGATGGCAAACTTGCTGAGTGGACTCCGCAAGGAATCTGCCTTGCTGAGTCCGCTCAGGGTTCGGCTCGGGCCTCTTCCTCATTGAAACACCTCCTTAGCACACCCCATAGCACAATAAGTGAACGTCATGTCCCACAGGCGGCTCAGGCACTAGATTCTACATCTGATCTCTCTTCAGAGGTAGAGGGTGAAATACCAAGGGACTCTGGCGGTGGAACACGCAGGTTGTGTGGAGGAATCATCCACCGCCCAGGGTGTGGATGATTTGGTTTTAGGTGTTTGCCAGACTTTAGGCTCTGCAGACCCAGGGAAATCGGGTTCAGCTGGATTCTCTCTCTTTAGGAGACAGAAGAAACAGGTCATCTGTTTCCCTACATCTCCCCGTTTATGGATATGATTTCTGAGGCTTGGGAAAAGTCTGATCAGCATTTTCATATGCCTGAAAACTACAGATCTCTATATCCCCTTCCCACAGAAGAATCTGCAAAATGGAAAGGCATTCGATTAGTGGATCTACTCACTGTCCGGTGGACTAGGACCACTACTCTCCTGGTGCAGGGTGGGGTCTCACTTAAGGAAGCTATGGACAAGAAATGTGATTTCTTGCTCTGCTCCACTTATGAAGCGGCTGGTAGCATTTTCATACCGGACATGTCCACAGTCTGGGTAAACAAGGCGATTCAGACTTGGGCTGAACAATAGGAGAAGTGCGTACGTGACAACAGCCCGCAAGCTAAGTTACTTGGTTATTAATAGGTCATATCAGAGAAGCATCTGAATTTCTGGGCCAGGTATCCTTGGACGCTATCTCTGTTGCATCCAAGCGATCTGTGCTCTTTATAGAAGCTAGGCGCTCCTTATGGTTTTACTCTTGGTCCCTGGACTTTAGAAGTACCACCCTTTGATGGGGTCTTCTTCTTTGGAACCTGGTTAGACCAGCTTATCCAGGAGACCACAGGGAGAGACCCTTTTTCCTGGTTTCCCAGGTTTAGGTCCTTTCGCCACTCCAATGAGTGGGGAGCTCTGGCAAGAGCTCCACTTTCTGTGTTGCTGATTTTTCACCACAGGCCTTCCAGCCTGAGGTCTCCTGCGCAGGCTCTGGGAGGCAGTCTAGAAACTGTTTAATTCCAGTACCTCCACTCGAAAAAGGTTTGGAGTACTCCTACCTTTTTCTGGCTCTGAAGCTGAATGGATCCTTGAGGTCCATCCTCAACTTGAAAACCCTCAACAAATGGGTGCAAGTCCTAGGCTTCAGAATGGAGTCTCTATGATCTGTCATGGTGATCATGGAAGCAGAGTTACTTGCTTCTCTGGACATAAAGGATGCTTCCCTTCATGTTTCCATATGGCAGGGACATTATTGCCTCCTCTTTGTGGTGCGTGATGCCCACTACCAGTTCAGGGCATTACCCTTTGGCCTAGCTACTGCCCCAAGGGCTTTCACCAAGGTGATGGCGGTACTTCTCCGTTCCCAGGGAGTCATAGTTTTTCATTACTTGGACGACTTACTGTTGAAGGCACCATCCTACCAAGTCTTGACCCACCAGCTGCAATTTACTATGACCTTCCAGGAAGCACATGGCTGGATCATCAACCTGACAGAGTCCGCTCGGTTTGGACCAAGACAAGGGACCTCCTTCCAAAATGGGAAGTCTCCCTCATTCGATGCATGAGATTGTTCAACAACATTGTTCTCAGTTTTCGAGGCGGTGCCCTTTGCATAATTTCACTGACGGACATTCCAGAGGGAGCTGTTATGAAAGTGGTCAAAATCCCACCTTCGCCTGGACAAACTATGATAGAGCTGTCCACGACTGTGCGCTAGTCCCACACAAGGTGGATGAACCAGTCGCATCTGTCCAGGAGCCGCTCATTCCAGAAGTGGAAGCTGGTGACCACTGATGCCAGCTTGTCAGGGTGGGAAGGGGTCTTTGCTGATCTCTGGGACTCCCAGGAGGCGCTTCTCCCCATAAATATGCTGGCGCTTCGGGCAATTTTCAGAGTGCTTGTCCAGGCCCAGAAGTTTCTGGCGGCCAAGCCGCTGAATGTCCAATTGGATAATGCGACAACAGTGGCCTTTCTGAACCCTCAGGGAGGCACCAACAGCACCATGGCCATGAAGGAGAGTTCCAAGATAATGTGGGCGGAATGTCACGTTCCAGTGATCTCAGCCATCTTCATCCCAGGGGTAGAAAACTGGGAGGCTGAATATCTCTGTCGCTACAAGGTCCATACAGGAGAGTGCTCCCTGCACAGGGACGTGTTTGATCTTTTAGTTCAGTGTTGTGGTCTGCCAGTCATAGACCTCATGGCGTTCCATCTGAACTTCAAGGTCCCACTGTTCTGCACAAAATCCCACCACAGAATTAATGGATTAGAGCAGGGAATTGATCAACTAGCGCTCCCTAAAATATGTCACTGTGGACTGGCTGAGCTTACTTTGCCACCGTCCCCTTTCTTTATCCCAAATCTGCCCCTCCTATCGCAATTGGAGGAGCCTGCTGCCACCAATAGGCTCCTACACCGGCACCTAGAACCGCTTCCTTTTGGGTAACTCTTGCTCCTAGGGTATGCCCTTGCTGGTACATCTGGACTGGTTTACCTGACCTCTTTCCTTTAGATAAGGGTTGCAATGGATGGCTTCCCCTGGCCTATCACACTGGCCAGAGCTGCATGTAGCGAGCAAAACATTGGTACTGGAATGCTGGGTCCACATCAGAACAACCAGAGATTGCATTAGCTTTGGGTCTAATCTGAAGGTCACAGGAATTTACAGCAGGGTAAGTAGTCGTCAAAGCAGGTTCTTGAAGAAATATTATGTTTTATTAGCTCCACTGTCAGGACATATAAGGACAGCAACAGCCACTAGTTGAAGGTACTAGCGACATCCAGAATCGTACAGATGGAATGATACATTGCATGCTCAAACAGCTCGCTTTTTATACACATTCTGACATACATGTCAGCAGGGGGTAACGCCTCCCCCCTGACCCCAACACGTCTGAGTCATTTTTAGTATCAGGATACAATATGTTTTCCCAAACATGGATTTACATGCAAGGCAAAGTTAACAATATTTATACTACTCTGTTATAGGCTAAAACTTGCTGCTTGCATTATCTGTGATTCAGCCACACCAGACAGGAAGGTCATATTATTCAACCAGCAGTAGTATACGCAAAACCGCGCTGTCTTGTCCTTCTTGGGGACTAATTCAATGGAGGAAGTGGATGGATGCACAATGGCTGGATCAAACCTAGCTCAAGCAGCCCCCACACCTCCTATATAGAAACATATTACACACAGGGGCTGGCTGGCAATTCTTAGCCTGGGAGGCAAGACTCTGCTCAGCAGCCTATTAGGAACGTATTAAAAGGGGAAAAAATGCATTTGAGGAATGAATCAAGGACTGGTCTGAAAGTTGTGGACAGCAAATGAGCCTGCCCTGCTTCTGGTATATTATACTCACAGTGACTCCATATTTCAGTGACAATCTCGGCAACCTGTCCCCTGGCTGGACAAGATGTTCCACCTTCCTGATCCTGGCCGGTGAGTACGCTGACTGGACCATGCTCCGTAAGACCGGGTCCTGGATCCATGGAGCAGCCCGGGATCCCCATGCCTGGCAGGAGATGCCATTTGGTTCTACAGGACCTTGGACAATGAGGCTCCTTCACACTGTCACATGATGTGTATGCCTTGCAGACTCCACAATGCATCTGCAAATTAAATCAAATTGAGAGAGAGAGACCAAAAATGAAATGTTCAACATCACATGGCTGTGGTTGCTAGGGGAGATGTCTCAACCCTTTCATCACTTCCCATTAGGAAGAGACCAAGTAAGAGGCTCGGCTTGCTGGAAGCCCCCTTCTAATGCCTGGACTTGTCAATAGCAGCTGGACAGAGGTGACAGGAGCAAGGCATGCTGGGATATGAAGTCCCTAGAGTGCGTAGAGAACAACTGTACTGGTCTTAGGAAAGACTACATGTCCCGGCATGCAGCGGGGGCGCCGCCCATGGAGTTACATAACTAGGTCAGGGGCGTGTCCTGGAGAAATGTACTGCTCCCGACAACCCTACGGTGGCCGGTAGGCATTTAAAATGTTGTTCAAACAGGATGGGGATGACAACAGCCAGCTGAACGTGCTGAAGGTGAGGAAGAGGAGGTGGCAGGGGCAAGTGGGGACAGTAGAGAAGGGCATTAGAGCTGGGTACTGCACCCAGACCATTTTCTGGGGAGTTACTGTGCCTTGTGGCCCTACAGGTCTCAGCATGCCCCTAAAGCAGGCTTTCTCTCATCTGTTGTGGAACTGCAAGGCCCAGCCTCTGACTGGCTGTGATGTGCCTGCTGGGACTTGTTGTTCCACAGTGTTAAGCCATTGCCAGACAGTGCTCTTAGTCTTCCCCTAAAGCAGTACATGGTTTTCAGATGTCCCCCACAGCAGCACAGAGGTGAGTTAGTAGAGTCGCTATTTACCATTCGTGTTAGGGGCGTGCAAGTGCAGTACGTATTTAGTGTTAGTGACATCTGACTTCTGGGGGTGTATTTTTTGGGTCTGTATAAAGTAAATACACATTCCATGCTAGTAATGAAGTAGAACCTTGCATTGCTGGATACAACTGTCTTTAGAGTTCAGCCTAAGTGAAACGCAACTCTAAATGTGTTAGGTTGTATTTAGCTTATGTCCGTGCATATACGTGTAACTCCAAATCACCCCTGGTGATGGGACTTGGTGGTGATGGAACAACATCTTGCTAAGTATTATAAAGGACAGGAAACCCCCTAACCCATTATCCTGATTTTTATCCACCCAGAAAAGGAGAGTCGCAGGCCTGCAGTCCAGTTACACACCGACAAATGAAGCTCTGCTTCTTAAAAATGGAAGGTATGTGATAATCTTGGAATTAAATAAATTGATTCAAGGGGTATTTTTATCCTATGTCAAAAATACATCAGTTGGACTATCCTCTAATTACTGTAATGAGAAGGGAAAACAACAAACTATATTTCCACCATTGGACTTTGCAGCAGCTTCTTTTCCCTGTCTGAGACTGCTGCCTATCACTAAGCAGAATAGTGACAGAAACAATCAGCACTGTATTATTGTTGTTGCATATATAACCGTTTGTTTAGACAAGACTTAGGGGTAGATGTGTTAGACCTTCTAAAAAGGAAAAGTGGAAGTGTTGGCCATATGAACCTATCAGATTCTAGCTATCATGTTCTAGAAGATAACTAGAATGTTATTGGTTGCTATGGGTTTCCATAGCACTTTTTCTTTTAAGAAAATTTGATTGTGTTTATAACTGGTACTACAGCCAACGTGCATTTTTTAAATATTCAAGGTGTGCACTGATAATAGTACATGAATCTAAATCGTCACTCGTGGTTGTGTCTTTATTCTGTAAAATCATGTGACTAAACTGTCGTTGTTAAGAGTGTGATGGTGATGTGCGTTTTTAGGTACGCCCATACCGTGTGTCATCACAGACCTGTTTTTGACACTATTGACATGCTGACTGTGCACCAGTCTGGAAACAAACATATAACCTGTGAGTCAATCGTCTGTCCCCCTGATCTCCCCTCTCCTCCAGGTCTCCTCTGTGTGCCCCCCCTGATCTCCCCTCTCCTCCTGGTCTCCTCTGTCTGTCCCCCCTGATCGCCCCTCTCCTCCAGGTCTCCTCTGTCTGTCCCCCCTGATCTCTCCTCCAGGAATGAGATCCAGAAACGTCGGCACCAGGGGTAATGTCCCTGCAGAAGAGGCAGGAGAACAGGTGTTCGGTACAAGTGTGTTGCGGAGTGACATACATTATAAGACAATAAAATCTCTTCCAGCTGTTAACAAACATTCAGGAGTGATGAAATGATTCTCTTCTTCTTCATCTACTTAAAGGAGAAGTGTTACATTGCTACGTTCGATTAGACCCCTCCAGCTAGTAGCCGTACCAACTCCCACTTGTCAAAACATATTTGTGCAATGCCTGGAACAGTTGTGGTTTCATAAACAATAAATAGAAATGTATATAATGTACATTTATACACAACTTTTAATTTGTGTAAATATCGGTTATGTCTAAGTAAACATCCGTAAACTTGGCGAGTCATGGCCAAGATCAAAGTAGGACAAGTATCGGAACGTGCTTGTTTTGTGTAGTGATTTTGGAATGTATATGTGTCCTCCCTTGTTCATTGGTTAAACCTGCAGTCTCTGCAAAGGTCACTTTATTGTGAAAACTCTATTCACCGGCTGTTACTAATTACCAAAATAGTTAATGAGACGCCAAGAAAAATGTAATTAAATGTTTTACTGAAGAGTTGTAAAAAAATATATAATAAAAATTTAAATCTATTTTTGTGTCCCTTGTGACACTCCAGAGCTCTTTGTATTAGATGAACCATGCACTCATCTCCTGTATACAACATAGATAATGCAATGTCCTCATACTGTTCTCTCTCTTCCTATAGCTCCCCAAGGCTCCCGCTCCTCTGCTTGCACAGACCAAGAAGATCACCCAGCATGCATTGCGGAAGGCTACGCCATATAACAGCTGCTGCTCTAGGAAGAGGTGACAACCCGTGGCTGGGAGTGAGAACACTAGAGGCCCAACTGTTGTCTGGTGCAAGTGGTCCAGCACTGGGTAAAGGTGGTGTTTGAAATTACAATATTCAGTATATTCTTTAAATAACTAAGGTTAAATCTGCCTTGCACGCTATTTGTCCCCTCTCCTTGCAGACTGGTGGGGCTTCTCTATCTTCTATCACTCTGGAATGGGGAGTACAGAGAGGGCTTGTGTGCTGAAGCCTGAATCCCCATACGGCTGAGTGCTTGTTTGGAAGTCCTGTTCTCAATATAGGTCACATTGCAGTTCAATGTTCCGTCTATTGACTCCTCCAATTTTACGCCTGGATATAATTTATATTGTTGACCATTAACACTTTATGTTTGGGATGCTAACTACACCCACCACTTAATAATTACCAAAACACTATCCCTTAAATTACCTCTATTCAAGAAATACATTTTAGTTACCTTTGAGTCTGCGAACCCGATTCAGGGTGAAGGCAGCATATGAACCGAAATCAGTCACTTTTAGAAGACTGCGACAAAGTTGTTTAATTTGGACATCAACATTGCTCCCAAAATGATGCAAGATAGAGGAGCTTTGTTGTACAAAGTAGCTTTTTAAAGATGGCAACTGTCCACAAGTGGATGGGAACAGTAATCGCATTGATTATTTCAGGGTCATATATAATGTCCAATCATGACTGTACATTTTTTCCACCGTGGTTTATCCTGTTTTGTTCCAGGCCAGGAGATGCTGCAAAGAAGGACAGCTCTTCTGAGATACGTCCTTCTTCTGCCCCTTTGTTGACTACCTAGAGCAACCATCCAATGAACACATAACCCTGCCCACCAGAAGCCACAGAAGAGACACCCGGCAGTGAGCCAGGGAGCAGCTCCTCAGGTGAAGGCCAACGGTGATAACGCATATATATATATATATAACCACATATCCTACTAACTAACCATATAACGTAAACCATATTAACGCCCGGCTAGGATTACGACGGCTACCGGTGGTGGGCTTGAGTTGATTACCTGGGTTACTTCACAGTGGATGTTTAATGATACCTACAATAACAACATCCCAAGGTGTTGGATACTGCAGTTAGAACGGATAAACACAGCGGATCTCTTGGTTAAGCTTTCTGAAGTATATGGCAAGGTCTCTAGGGCAGTCGCTACAGGCCCCTAGTTTAACTCTTAAGCCGTATAATTGCACTTGGCTTCCTCTGATTCACAGCAAAGGTAATACCCGTATCTGTCCCAACAGCGTCTGTGGAGGGTTATCTCTGGAGCAACGGTGAGAGCCCAAGCCTCCTTTTGTTTGTAGTCCTCACAATTCACCCAGGTCAGGAGTCTCCCTCTCTGAAGTGGGGCTTACTTTAAAAGCCCACTGGCTAAGACTGTCACAGGGCACCCCCAGAGGCTCAATAGTACTGGTCACTGGTAAAACATTTCCCACGTTCAGGGCTGTCTCGCTCTAAACCTGGACAGCCCCCCTCTCTGACCTGGTCTCTCCTACACAAGCTGCCACTCAGTCTTGTATGTCTCTCTCTTGTACACAAGGGGCACACAGTCCAGGCTCTCTCCGCAAGGGCTATTAGTTGTGGCCAACTCTAGCGACGCCATTTAGGCTGAGCTCCCCTGCCGCACCTGTTCCCAGCACTCTGGTAGCGGAGGGGTTAATGTGTATATATGGCCAGCCTAACTTTAAGAAATCGGGCCCTGCAGGCACAACATGAGCCTTACAGAGAGAGAATACTTAATAAAACGTGCCTCTGTCTCCATCATAAAACTTAACATTAAGCTGCAGGGCAATGATCTCTACCTATACAGTACTTTATAACATTTGATGGGGGAAGCCATTGGTGCCCTCAGACTACCATTGGGAAAGGAGGTGATTGCCTCAGTAATCATTTCTACTGTAAGAAAACTGACGGCAGATTCAGGCCTGGTCTCCAATTCCACGTATTCATTGGACGGAGGAATACAGATGACTATAGGATTGACAAACTTTACTAGCTGTTTTTCGGGAGACCCGTCACTTTGGTATCATGGGTTGAGTTCCATGCATCTCCGTAGATAGGATTGCCAAAAGTTTTCCACACCTATCACCCTGATCGTTTAATGATTTCCCTTGGCTTTGTAGATGTCCGACACCAGGGTAGAGGAGACTGGAGGGCCCCAGAATGTATCACACAACCTGTCTCATGTTACAGTAAATCCCCAGGAGGAAAAGAGGTGCTGAGCTTGATGATTAGCACCAAAAATTTTATCTGCCAATGTGATCCAAAGTTAATTGGTTTAGATCAAATCTAACTAGACCGTGCCCTACAGTGTTGGGATAATGTAAATAATACAACCATATCCATCGGTCTTTTGAGCGGTAAAACGTTGCTGCCCATAAAATGATCTGAGGCCAACAATATCGGGTGTGTTTTTAAAGAAATATAAGAACCAACTTTTATGTTTATCCTTAAGGCCCTGGACAATACTAATCATGTTTGGTCTTGTTTAGTCATGTTCAATTAGAGCAATGAAATAGAATATGTGGTCATCAACTACAGGTCCCCTTCACTTTCCCAAACACCCAAGATCCTTCTACCTCAACAGTAGGAATGGTAGATGTTTGCAAAGCAATGAAATAATAAGTATTTATCATTAATGTTCTATAGGTCATGCGTATGTATTGAGCACATTGAATGTACGTGCAGTCAGCAATCGTGAACTTATCCTAAATCTTTTCCCTGCCCAGGTATCTGCAAACAGTCTCAGGTGAGGAAAAGCAGCGGACGTAAGAAGACTCGGAAGAGCTCAGAGAAGGAGGAAGACCTCGGTGATGACTCAGACAGAAGATAAGAAATGCAACACTACTTGTTACTGAAGAGGTGGGTAACGCCCAACTTAGAATCAATGGCCGGCAAGATACAGCCAGTGTTGTTCTTAGCAAAACCGATACAACCGTTTTAATTCTTCCGGTCATCCTGTCTGTATGTACTCAATAAGTAAGTTCCGCGCACAAGGCACATGGTTTAGTTTAATAATGCAGCCTGTATTGCAGTGTAAAACTTAATCAGCGAAGACCAGAATCCTCTCCTACAATTGATGTTTCTGCGAGACAATAAATTGGTGCAGGTAATGGGTTGTTTTATCCGTAAACCTGCAAACCAGAATGGAAATTGTTGCTGCAGTTCGGTGATATTATCATACACGGTCATGATCGTCCAGGGTTTCTTCATACAGTTACTGTGAGGAGCTCTGCTAAACACTTTGGTGAATGAATGCTAGGTACAATGTGTGTGTGGGGGGGGGGTGAATGGTTTGAGGGGATGAAGGAGCAGCAGCAATGAGGAGATTGTAAGAGACCCTGGACTGTGTGCCCCTTGTATACAAGAGAGAGTGGCAGCCTGTGTAGGAGGGACCAGGTCAGAGAATAAGGCTGTCCAGATTTAGAGTGTGTCAGAGGTAATGAGACAGCCCTGAACGTGGGAAATGTTTTACCAGTGACCAGTACCATTCAGCCTCCTGGAGAGCCTTGTGATCGTCTATATGCCATAGCTGTATGATATTCTCTAGCTCACAAGTGTGTTCCAGCTCCTCTGCCCACTTTGTTATAGAGGTGAATGATACAGTAAGAGGACTGTGGAGGTGAAATAGTAGGCGGTATTGTGTAAGACTGATCCCACTCTATGTAAAGGGTTTTAGATTGAATTCTCAGCCCTCAACCTCCCCCTCTGAGACAGTGAAGTGGTGCAGTCCAGAAGCTTCCACCTCATTTATGTGGTGGGGGGAGGAGTTGTTACAGGTTCACACCTTGTCTATATGAATTGTTACCTTTTCTGTGACATGTGTTCACCTGTCGTTCTCTATCTCTGCAGCTCCGGCTGGATCCCGGATGGCACGGGGAAGTGGGTTAAGGATGAAACTGTTGAGTTAGACTCTGATGAAGAAGAGCCCCCTGCGATGCCACCACCCTGAGGACAGTGGGTTGACCAGACTTGGGCATTAATATGAACGTCCAGTATACAGGCCCGTCATGGACACAGATTGACCTCTTGTCCCACAGACACCAGTGGCTGCTAATCAGACACGGACAACAAAAGCTTCCTGACTCGGATTACTGCTACTCTCATCATCCCCATCTACGATTGTATGCTAACCAACAGCAGCTCACTGACCTGCAGTTCATCATACTGCCCGCTAGTGGGCGCTGTACGCTCAGGAATTCAACGCTGTTTGTTAATCTGCCCTAGTTCGACCTATAACAATGCAAATATTTGTATTTTACATTACCTGAAAAGATTTTTGATTTGTGCATGAAATTAAACATGTCCCCTGTCCCTTTGTAACTGATTTCAATGTGTTCTCTCTTCAAGGTAAGCCATTGTCTGAAATATGGGTATTTTATGACTATGCCAAAATACAGTCAAATCTGTTTTGGTTCCTTATATATAGACATACAGTATATTACCCTGCCATTGGGTGAAGCCGAAATATAACAAATTGTTTTTCAAGAACCTTGTCTACAGAATGTCTTGAAGGATACATATAATCTGACACATTACCATCTGCCAATACGACCCCATTTTCCCCCGTTCATCCTGTTTCCTTAATTCTTGACCCTTCCTTGAGGCCATGTGCTGTATCTGCCAAGAATACCTCCTCCGGTATTATATTCCCTGCTCTGACTGTAGAGAATCCTTCTATGGAACTAGAGGTGACATTTCCTGTTTGCTCTCTAGTCATGTGTTCCTGTGAGGGATTTAAAGTATTGTTTTCCAGATCCCAGCACTACCCCTCTTAACAATAAAAGTACTTTGTATGTAAGTCAGATACAAAATCATCAGGTTTTCCCCTGATTTAAATCTATTTAATCCTGGATAGGCAATAGACTCGTAACTAGACTAATAGGTTCTCTGTATTATGAGATCTGAAACCAGTAGGTCCTATTAAACTCGGCTAGAAAAAAATGTTTGGTTAAAATATCTTTCTATTACATCATAATTCATTATTTGTAAAATTGTAATGCCTTAATGTATGTAATCACATAGAAGAATGTGGTGTTATCAGTGCTGGAAGTGAGCTGGTATACGGGGTATGTCATACTGCCGCTTCTCCTACTGCCATCATTGTAAAACTGTCAGATTCTATTCACTAACATTTTCCATACCGCAACTTCTAACTTTCCATTGTGACCACTGATCTGAAGAGAATACAGAAGTGCTATAAAATTGTTCAGGAAAGATACCCAGGGAACAAAAACTTTCTTCAGGAACAAAAATGTCCATTTATATCCTGATTAAAGGACCTTTAATAGGATGTAATGAGAATCATATTGTCATTCTACCAAAGCTATGTTTAAGATACATCCAATTTTATTTTAGAATATCCCTCATGTAAGAATAATTTCAAAACCCGTTCTCTTATACTAAACTATTCTATACTGATTAATTTATTAATGTTGCATTTAGGTCCACCAAATCTATTATAAACACTTATTGTGAAGGTAACATTGTCTATTTGTTATAGCTTATGCTACTCGTAGTGTAAACTTTATATATCAGATCATCTAAGATGGGTCTAGCTCTGTGTTGTCTACTATTGGAAAAATACCATCTATTAATCCTTAATCTCAAATCTATTCAGTTGAATCTGGTCGATTCCGGGAGTAAAATATCCGATTACAATTAATTTAAACATAAAGAGTGATAAATTAGAAATATAATAAAACTGCATTTGTTCAGAGACACCAAAATCAACTTAAATCACCCCGAGTCAGTGTGAATGATTTGGGATGAATCATACTCTGGTTTTATAGTCATCCATTGAGCTCTTATCAAGTTCTCTGAATTTGGGTGCTTTCTGGTGATTGCACCTAATCTCGGTGAGTGTGAGGAGGTGCCGGACTGGGTTTTTCAAGAGAAACTGTACTTTGTCCTTTATGTTTCAAATGAATTGTTTACACAGAATTAACATGAAATGGCGTTATAAGTTACTACTGGAAAGTGAGGATAATAAAACCTGGTACGTTTAGTTTACATTTTCTCCAGTTCAAGGAAATCAGATTAAATCAACTGAAACCGCCCAGATTCTGTGAAAATGATCGGAAATCGCAACCAATCAATTGATCTCAAAATGATTCCACCAAATGCGGGTGATTTTATGGGATTGGACCTGATTTCAGTGAATTAAGGAAATAGAAGGATATAAACAGGACTGAGTAATCCCCCAAATCAGGCTGTGCTTAGATGGACATATAGAGCTATACTTCTGCAGCCGTCCTGTTCTTCATGTATCAACCCTGAAATCAGTTGTTCAAAAATAATTGAGAATATAATATAATGGATTATGCAATCCACCGAAATGAAGACATTAAAACACGTCCTATTATTTTTGGTTTAATCTTTATTGAGGATTGACTATGCAGATATAATGGGTACAAGACTTTCAGCAATGTATAGTAAAACATGCCTAAGTATGGAGTTTTATACTGGGAAATCAGGTTAAAAGGCCAACAATCTGGACCATCTGGTACTGGCCCACCTCTCATCTCCATGGTGAACTCTATGACTTTGAGCCAAAAGGGGGCAAAACTTGGGCAACTCCACCAGACGTGCAATGTAGACCTTGTGACCGATCTGCATCTCCAGCAGGACCTAACATGGTCTGGAGGTCACCTGTACCATCTGGAGAGGGTCTTCAACTGTGTTTCAACCACAGAGAGACTGGAGGAACGGTGAATTGGAATATTTTGGGCCAAATGTTATCGGTTTCTGACCTCCCCAACTCCCCAACCCATGATTTTGCTTAGCTCAGTAATGAACCATACAAGTTTAAAATTAATATTTTGTAGATAGTGGAGATTGTGTGGCTGGGCTCCTGAGATGTGTAACAAAGATCCTCAGAGACAGTCAGCTCCCTCCCTGCCCCTGAAAGAATGGTCTTATATTAGATGTAGTGACTGGCTTACAAATATAGCCAAAGATCAGGAAAGGAGAGATTCAGCCTCTCCTGCAAGTCAGGGAAGGAATATCCTACCATATTCAACCAAGTGACCGCAGCAGACCTACTCCTCATCTAACCATAGTCGGAAAACCCCCTGGCTGTAGTTCTGGTGGGAAGTTTGGATTGTGGGTCACAGTGCTGAGAGTGGACTATGTGGAAGTGTCCTCAATCTAGCCCAGCATTGGAGGATAGGGCCAACTGTGGGGTGGGGGGCATCTTGTTGAGCCAAGGAGGAGATAGAGAGGGACCTTCAGAGTATAGCAGCATGGTGGCTCAGTGGTTAGCACTTCTTCCTCACAGCACTGGGGTCATGATTTCGATTCCCAACCATGGCCTTATCTGTGTGGAGTTTGTATGATCTCCCTCTGTTTGTGTGGGTTTCCTCTCAGCCTGGCTGAATCTCAAGCTAATTTCTGCGAGGGATGTAAATAGGAAGAGGTATAAGACTTTTGGTAGGGTGTTCATCTTGATGATATTAATCCTCCCCAGAAACCTTAGGAACGCCATGTCCTCTATTAAGAGCAAAACTTGGAGATTAGTGGAATAAAATTCACCATAAACAAGTTTGAGACTGTCCTGTTTTATTGTGTTAAATCTTTTTCAATCCACTGAATTCACCCAGATTTCCGACAAATTGAAGTAAAATCATTACTGTCACCCACTGATTTCAAATCAGTACCACTGAATTCGGGTGATTTAACTAGATTTCTTCTGATTTCAGTGAATTAAGGAAAATTACAGATATAAACAGGACTGGCTTTAAAAAGTCCTGCTTTGATGGAATTATAGAAATGTACCTCTGCACACCTTCCTTTCCTTATGTCTGAAATCCATTGTTCACAAATAAATTGGGATTAAGTAATCAATCAAATAAGACTGGAAATATGAACCAAAAACCCGTCCTGTTTTTTTCTTCAAATTTCTTCAATTCACTGAAATCAGGGAAAATCAACTGAAATCATCCAGATTCAGTGAGATTGATTTCAAATCAGTTCCACTGGATCTGCTGATTTCACTGGATTTCAGTGAATTTTTGAAAATAGCCAGAAAAAAACAGGACTGGGGTTTTTCTGTGTTGTTTTTACTTCTAGTGGGCACTGAGAACAATAAAATACCCTCTGCTTCTTTGTGTCTCCTCTCTGATATTCATTGTCCACAAATAATCAAGAATTTTAGCAATTCATCCAAACACGGGCATTCGTTGTGGGCGGGCAATTGGCCGACGTAAGTGAAAAGATGTGTCCAGTTTATTTTTAATGGGGAAAAAAAAGATTCTAAATTACAGCAACTGTCATCAGCTATATATATAGGAAACATGGGGGGAACATACAAATTCCACACAGATAAGGACATGGTTGGGAATTGAACTCACAACCCCAGTACTGTGAGACAGAGGTGCTAACCACTAAGCCACTGTGTCTGGCTTCCCATCTAACCACAGTTGGAAAACCCCCTGGCTGTAGTCCTGGTGGGAAGTTTGAAATTTGGGTCAATGTGGTGAGAGTGGATAATGTGGAAGAAATGTATTTTAGTTTCCTCAACCAAGCCCAGCATTGGAGGGTAGGACCAGCTGTGGGATGTGGGGCAGACTGGTGAGCCAAGGAAGGAGATAGGGAGGGACTTACAGACCATGGAAGGTCGATGGCTTAGTGGTTAGCACATCTGCTTCACAATGCTGGGGTCATGAGTTTGATTCTTGACCATGGTGTTTGTATGTTTGTTCTGGTTTTATGTGGGTGTCCTCCCAGCCCAAATGAAATCACAAACTAATGTCTGGGAGGAAGAGGTATAAGTGTTTTGGTAGGGTGTTCATCTTGGTAATATTAATCCTCCCCAGAATCCTTAGGAACGCCATGTTCTATATTAAGAGTGTAGCTTAAAGATTATGTCTGAAATCCATTGTTCACAAATAATTGAAATTAAGCAATCAATCAAATAAGACTGGAAATATGAACCAAAAAACCCGTCCTGTTTTTTTTCTTCAAATTTCTTCAATTCACTGAAATCAGGGAAAATCAACTGAAATCACCCAGATTCAGTGAGATTGATTTCAAATCAGTTCCACTGGATCTGCTGATTTCACTGGATTTCAGTGAATTTTTGAAAATAGCCAGAAAAAAACAGGACTGGGGTTTTCTGTGTTGTTTTTCCTTCTGACGGGCACTGAGAACAATAAAATACCCACCGCTTCTTTGTGTCTCCTCTCTGATATTCATTGTCCACAAATAACAAAGAATTTTAGCAATTCATCCAAACGCGGGCATTCGCTGTGGGTGGTCTTTAGATCCGAGGAAACGCTACAACACAACGCACTGCAGAGACTTTGAGCCGTAGCTACAAGCTGCGACATCGGGCAATTGGCTGACGTAAGAGAAAAGATGTGTCCAGTTTATTTTTAATGGGGAAAAAAAAGATTCTAAATTACAGCAACTGTCATCAGCTATTTATATAGCAAACACGGGGAGAATGTACAAACTCCACACAGATAAGGACACGGTTGGGAATTGAACTCACAACCCCAGCACTGTGAGACAGAAGTGCTAACCACTAAGCCACTGTGTCTGGCTTCCCATCTAACCACAGTTGGAAAACCCCCCTGGCTGTAGTTCTGGTGGGAAGTTTGAAATTTGGGTCAGTGTGGTAAGAGGGGACAATGTGGAAGAAATGTATTTTAGTTTCCTCAACCAAGCCCAGCATTGGAGGGTAGGACCAGCTGTGGGATGTGGGGCAGCCTGGTGAGCCAAGGAAGGAGATAGGGAGGAAGCTACAGAGCATGGAAGGTCGATGGCTTAGTGGTTAGCACGCCTGCTTCACAATGCTGGGGTCATGAGTTTGATTCCTGACCATGGTGTTTGTATGTTTGTTCTGGTTTTATGTGGGTGTCCTCCCAGCCCAAATGAAATCACAAACTAATGTCTGGGAGGAAGAGGTATAAGTGTTTTGGTAGGGTGTTCATCTTGGTAATATTAATCCTCCCCAGAATCCTTAGGAGTGCCATGTTTCATATTAAGAGTGTAGCTTAAAGATTATGTCTGAAATCCATTGTTCACAAATAATTGGGATTAAGTAATCAATCAAATAAGACTGGAAATATGAACAAAAAACCCGTCCTGTTTTTTTTCTTTAAATTTCTTCAATTCACTGAAATCAGGGAAAATCAACTGAAATCACCCAGATTCAGTGAGATTGATTTCAAATCACTGCAATCACCCCTTGATTTCAAATCAGTTCCACTGGATCTGCTGATTTCACTGGATTTCAGTGAATTTTTGAAAATAGCCAGAAAAAAACAGGACTGGGGTTTTCTGTGTTGTTTTTCCTTCTAGTGGCACCGAGTACAATAAAATACCCACCGCTTCTTTGTGTCTCCTCTCTGATATTCATTGTCCACAAATAATAAAGAATTTTAGCAATTCATCCAAACGTGGGCACTCGCTCTGGGAGGTCTTTAGACCCGAGGAAACGCTACGATGGGAAAAAAAGTTTCTAAATTGCAGCAACTGTCATCAGCTATTTATATAGCAAATACGGGGAGAATGTAAAAACTGCACACAGATAAGGACATGGTCAGGACTTGAACTCACAACCCAAGTTTTGTGAGGCAGACATGCTAACCACTAGCCCACCATGCTGTCCTCAATGCAAGGGACATATATGTATAATCTATTGATCTAAGATAAATTCCACTGAATCCAGATGACTTTAAGTATCTTCCACTTAGTAAAATTCTCATGTGCCTGGGAATTAAAGGTAGATCTTGGCCTCTTACAGAAACAACCCTACTAGTAGAAGCTAGATACTAACAGCTTTTAGGACAAATACCTGCTGTGAGAGGGGGAGCTGGGTGTCTTATAGGCGCTGTTGAGAGCTCATTGGCTGAATTATTGGCTCAATCCCCTGACTGGGCGGAGCCATGCAACCCCTTTGCCTTATTTGGACATAGGAGGGAAGTTATCGATGGAGAAATGATTTGTAAAGCTTTGGAATTCAATACGTAAAAGTTTCATGTGGGTTTTTGCCAGATGTCGAGGTAGAAGGAAGAGCGGTTCAAAAGCCATACTCAGGGCTGCCAAGAGGAATTCCGGGCCCCGGTACAACAATTTCATGTGGCCCCTCTTATAGCCGAGCACGCTAAAAAAAACATTGCCTTTGACCCTCTTCACACTCTGCCATGCTGTCCCGCTTCTTCATTACCACACTGTGCCTCTCTCTCTCCCCCTCTTATTCATTACCACACTGTGCCTCTCTCTCTCCCTTCTACTCTTCTTCATTACCACACTGTGCCTCTCTCTCCCCCTCTTCTTCATTACCACACTGTGCCTCTCTCCCCCTCTTCTTCATTACCACACTGTGCCTCTCTCTCTCCCCCTCTTCTTCATCACCACACTGTGCCTCTCTCTCTCCCTTCTTCATCTTCGTCATCACGCGCTGACATCACACCCGATATTCAGTGCAAACGAAGGAGGGAAGACGCCGCTGCCGCAGTCATGTCAGTATTTGTATACACACATGATCGCGGTGCCGGCTTCTATGAGCCACAATCCCCAGCCCGGGCCCCTGGCATGCCCGGGCCAGGGTAAATAGTACCCACCCCCTCCCTTCACGGTGGCCCTGGCCATACCTGACAAATGACAAGAAAATCAGAACTAATTACAGGCAGCACAGTGGCTCAGTGGTTAGGACCTCGGCTCACAGCACTGGGGTCATGAGTCCTGACCATGGCCTTATCTGTGTGGAGTTTGTATGTTATCCCCGTGTTTTTGTGGGTTTCCTCCTACATGCTAAAAAACTTACTAGTAGGTTAATTGGCTATTAGATTGATCTTAGTCTCAGTGTATGTAGGGAATTTAGACTGTAAGCTCCAATGGGGGCAGGGACTGATGTAAGTTCTGCAGAATTAGTGGTGCTATGAAAATAGCTGATGATTAGGCCGTACCCACCAACACACACCCTTTTTGGATTAAGTTAAAACCTTTTTCCCAGTCAGAACCATTTAGGGCGCTATAAATAGGGACTGTCCTGAAGAAAAAGAGGGATATTCTTTTTTGCGAGTGGGATCCGGGGTGTATAGGGTGTAGGCAGGGCCTGATCAACCACTAGGCTGACCAGGCTGCAGTCTGGGGCGCTGAGTCCTGGGGGGCGCAGCGCGGCACACTAGCAAGCTGTTTTTTTTATTTTATTTTTTTTATTCAAATGCCGGCAATCGGCTTCTTTCTCCTCTAAAGGGGCCGCCCCTGTCCACAAGGGGGCGGCCCCGCATGTTCCTATACCCAATCACGCAGCTAACAGCATCTTCATCTATAGCAGCCGCCTTTCCCGTAGAGTTTAACGCTCTCACAGGTACTCGGATGCCCACTGGACTTAACTCAATGTCGTAAAAGCTTATGAGCAGGAACCGATAGCATGGAGATTGTAGAAATGGGGCCAAGAGCACACCCCCTATGTCCACTCAAGAGGCAGCAACAATTGAATTACAGCTGCACCCCAGCAGCACGTCACTCACCCTTTACCAATGGGTTGGACAAAGCTTATCCAGGGGAATGATTTTTCAGCCCTCCCTCCCCATAAATATATACGAGTCCCCTGGTTTGATTCAGAAGGGCAGCATTACAACAGAGCATTTAAGTAAAACACGGTAAGTAAAGCCCTGCTCCTGGCAACCGATGAATGCTCTGTCCATCAAAAATGTATTGTGTGTGTAGTCTTTGAAGGCTTTTAGTATGGCTGCAGTCCACCTTCGTCTCTAAGCATCCTCATTTATTTAAATAGCCGCAAGGTAATGAAAGCCCTGCTCTTGGCAACTGATGAATAATCTGGCAACGTATTGTATTGTGTGCATAGTCTTTGAAGGCTTTTAATATGGCTGCAGTCCACCTTTGCCAAATTAGGCAGCTATTTACAATTGGGTATCTACATGTCTAAATATCTACTGATACCCTGTGATGACATCTGATTGTTACTGCCTCTTCACTCTCCATAATGCTGTGTAACGTTTCAAATTTAGGGTGTGCGTAGCATTTCAACATTTTTATCTCTTGCACCTAACACTACATTTCTTTTCTGTTTAATTTATCCAATCAGCTAGCTTCAGTTTGCGGCATGGCAGATTATATATTTTTTGCAGCCGCTGCAATGTTCTCCATGCGGTCACTGAATGTCAAAAATGCTCAGAAAAAACCCTCACACGCAAATACCCTTTTTTAAATATAGATTTTACTGAGTGACCTTTCCAAAATTGACAAGTGTTGAATAATAGAAAAGATTAGAATATAACATATGATTTATTTATTTTTTTTTGGGGGGGGGGGGGGGTGCCGCTGTCTGCAGACAATCACAAACACCCTTTTTTTAAAAATAGATTTTTCCTGAATGACTCTTCCAAAATTGACAAGTATTGCAAAATAGAAAAGATTAGCATACTTACTATGTTACTTTGGGGGTGTAGCTCCTGCTGACCCTCACACAAAAACACACATTTATTTTTATTTTTTTATATGGATGTCACTGAATGAGCCTTTTAAAACTGACAAGTATTGAAAAATACTTGAAAAGATTAGAATATAATAATATATGGTATTTTTTTGAGGTGTGCAACTGTTGCTGAATCTCACACACAAACACCCAATTGTCACAGCCCCACACAAGATTACTTACACTAGAACAACTTTCAATTTTTAAAGAAAGAAATCTTTTTTAATAGTCTGACAGCAAAAGCAGTTTATCTCTAAGAAATAAATATACCAGTTAGTTCAGAATGATATCTAACTCTGTATATACTGTCTAATACTAATATATATATATATATATATATATATATATATATATATATATATATATATATATATATGCAATACCAACAAAAAGTAGCCACTAGTCTGTGTAAAGTCTACTAAAGATTGAAATTAAAAGCAATTGATCAGCAAATTCTAGCTGACTATTCTCTACAGAACTGCTTTACAATAATGACAGGAATCTGTTGCTTTCATATGTTCATGATTCACCCTTAACCAGTGGCGGATCCAGGGATCGCCCCCCCTAGCAGACACTTGCTGCCGACGGCTGCACAGTATGTGCAGGTCCGTCCAGCCGTAACAGGCAGGGACAGTGTTCTGCCCGGCTGCTCTGATTGTGTTTAAAACACAATCAGAGCAGCCGGGCAGCACACTGTCCCTGCCTGTCACGGCTGGACGGACCTGCCTGTCACGGCTGGACGGACCTGCACATACTGTGCAGCCGTCGGCAGCCTAAACTGTTAGAAAGGGGTGGGGCCTAAATCACCCCCCCTAAATCACCCCGGGTACAGTAGTTTTCTAGATCCACCCCTGTCCTTAACACTATTTTATGAGCAAAGCACGGCAGTGAACCCCCTCTATTCTATAATGGCGCTGGAGAAAATGAGTGAGGACTATATATACAAAAGATGGTGATCTAAAACTCTCAAGACTTTTGTAAAAAACAAAAAACAAATAAGAATTCCCAGAAATGATGTCTTGTTAGGAGATCTGAGTTTGGTCCATCTAGTAATGTAACTTTCTTAATCTGTACATTGCCAAAGAGTCTCCATCCACGTCAGATCTCTGGAGAGACCACATAGGGCCAACAGCTCCTTAATCAAACATGTCCCATTGTATAACAGGTCTGGGGATCTCCCCAGGAAATCCTACTTGTTACATGAATATGGGGGGTCTGAAGCATTTAAATGTGTTATAACAAGATCCACAGCCATTTATTTTGTGTCACATGACATCTAAACGCCATTTAATCCGTCCAACATGTGACTGAGAGGAGAAGTCAAGAAATGTCCTGAACCTTCTGAATCAAGTCCAAAGAGAAGGTGAGAGGTTCTCATTATGGTACAATACATCCGTCTGC
This sequence comes from Mixophyes fleayi, assembly GCF_038048845.1. Classification (NCBI taxonomy): domain Eukaryota; kingdom Metazoa; phylum Chordata; class Amphibia; order Anura; family Limnodynastidae; genus Mixophyes; species Mixophyes fleayi. The sequence goes on along the minus strand of NC_134413.1, from coordinate 83,308,962 downwards.
TGAGAGGACACGAGGAATCTACATACAGGACCATGTTTATCAGGAAAACCAAACCACAGAATTGCTGGATCCACTGGAACAAATTCACCAACCGGTCATACGAAGCAAATCATTGTACACAATAAAGGCCATTTATTAGGATAGCACATACATTGTTACACCCACATAACATTAGGTCTGTATTTAGTACGTGTGTGTGAATGTTTATTACATGTGTATTAATATGTAAATGTACTTTCTCATATTAATTGAGCCTAGAAGGTGCATAAACCTCCCTGCAGGTTATAGCGTTCCTGTGACCCACTAGCTGACCTGCTACTAGTGCTGTGGATACTCTATCCATTGATTCTGATTCTTTGTTACAATCCTTGAATTTGTTACTTGACCCTGCTTGCACTCTGATTGTCCTGACCTCCGGCTTAGTTATTCGGATATCCCTGCTCGCTGCCAGCCCTTACCCTGCGGCTTGTCCCTGTTTATTCTATTCGCTACGGACCCTTGACTGCTCTTGAGCATCCCCTCCCGTCTTGGCTACCGCCTCCTATCACTTGTTGCGGTATTGTATATATGCTTCCACTTCGCTAAGAGTTAAGATCTGGGGGCATCAAAGTACCTACAAACGTATCAAGCTCTACGGGAACGGCAGCTCCTATAGACAAACCATCGGTGACCTTCTGGAAGCTCATGTCATTAGTCACTAGCCGTGTCAGAGGCTTATAAAGTATGAAAGCATGTGGTTATGTAACAAACTGTCCAGAAACAGGATATAAAGATAACGTGCGCACAGGGACCAGGGTACTATATGACATTTTCCTATCTCAATTCCTCTTTATAATAGTTACAGATATCACAATTGAAGAACTCGGATGTTGTTTGTTACTTATAATGTATAGAATACTTATGACAAACATAGAAAAAATACCTCTGATATGGTATTTTATGTACTTAGATGACACAATTATTATCATTTTTAATTTATGAGGCGCCACAAAGGGTCCACAGAGCCGATCATAGGAAAACAGAACAGGGAAACGATACATGGCATACAGGGTAGGACAGAAGCAAAGTGCAGTAAGGTTAGTTAAATACCAACATAGCAGAGAAAGGATCACAGGGCAAAGAATGAAAAAGGGTTTACGCCAATGCCCAGTAGAGGGGGGCACTACATGCAGGATCAAGGCAGAGATAGAGAAGAGGAGGAACTAGAGAAACAGGAAAGATGGGGGGCAGGAGTCAAGTGATGAAATGGAGAGAGGGGACGGAGGGCTAGAGGTAAACAGGAGGGGGAGGACATAAGGAAAGAGGACCCTGCTCAAGGGAGCTTACAATCTAAAGTTAAGGAGACTGACCGGGGACAGAGTGCCAAGAAGGGGTGAGGGACAAGAACACTGAGGGGAAGGAAGGACAGCAGTAAGAAGGAGGGGGCGAGGTATAGAGAGGTTAGTATACAAAGATAGAGAATCGGGTTCTAAGAGGGCAGGGTTAGGCGGTGGAAGAGTAGGCTAGCCTGAACAGATGGGTTTTGAGGGAGCATTTACAGTTTGACAGGCTAGGTGATGCCTAATAGAATGGGGGGGGGGAGAGATTGTTCCAGAGAAGGGGGGCGGCACAGGAGAAGTCTTGGGAATGAGAGGTGGTGACCAGATGGGAGATGAGGTGGCAGTAGAGGAGTATGAGTGGAGATGAGGTTGAAGAGATATGGAGCAGTGGAGTTAAAGAGTGCTTTATAGATAGGGCTGGGGAGTTTGAAGAGGATTCTGAAGCAGAGGGGGAGCCAGTGTAGGGCTTGGCAGAGAGGGGAGGCAGATGAGGACTGGCAGGAGATGTAGATAAGTCGGGCTGCAGCATTAAGTATGGACTGAAGAGGAGCGAGACTGGTAAAGGGGAGGCCAGTGAGGAGGCTGCAATAATCAAGATGGGAGATGATTACAGAATGGATGAGAATTTTGGTGGCCTCGGAGGAGAGGAAGAGTCTGATCCGGGCAATATTTCGGAGATGGAAGCGGCAGGGCTGGGTGAGGGATTAAACGTGTGGGGTGAAGGAAAGGGAGGCATCAAGGGTGAACACCAGGCACCAAACTTTGGGTGAAGAGGAGATGATGATGGTAGAACAAATGGTGATGGAGAGTGAAGGTGGTGATGATGGGGGGGGATGTGTCTAGAGAGGGGGAAGATAATAAGTTCTGTTTTGGCCATATTAAGTTTGAGGAAATGTTGGACCATGCAGGAAGAAATGGTAGAGAGGCAGCAGGACACCTGATTGAGGATGGAAGGGGAAAGAACAGGAGAAAAAAAACGTATATTTGGGGGTCATCAGCATAGAGTAGGTACTGGAGGCCGAAGGAGCTCTTGAGATCACCCAGTAAAGAGTAGGGATGTGCACCGGCCACTTTTGGTGTCTCGTGTTTTGGATTGGGATTTGCTTGAGGTTTTGGGTTCGAATTTGTTTCGCAAAACACCTGACGAAAGGTTTTGGTTCGGATTTAAGGTTTTGGATTCGGATTTATTTTGAAAAAAACATAAAAAGTGTTAAAATCAAGTTTTTTTGGTTTATTTTCACTCCTACGCTATTATTAACCTCAATAACAGTCAATAACAATCATTTCCACTAATTCCCAGTCTATTCTGAACACCTCACACCTCACTATATTGTTTTTAGTCTAAAACGTTTCACCGAGGTAGCTTTCTGGACTGCATAGTGCAGTGGTCCCGGTACACAATTTGGTACCGGGGCCACAATACCTCTGCCTTCAAATGATCTGAATTCCACTGCACAGCTGCCTGCTCCTACATCCTCTGCAGCATATACAGGGTGTAGTTCGAGCGTGTCAATACCTCTTGTTTTTGACGATGATAGGTCATTTTCATTAATTTATGATTTGGCAGCAACTGTCAACATTGTTTAATATCTGATACGCCTCTATCTGGACTGGATAGTGGAGTGGCCCCGGTACCCAATTTGGTACCGGGGCCACAATACCTCCTCCAACTTTCAAGTATAGTGTTTATAATTTATAAAAACTACAGTAGTTATAGCACGTCAATAACTCTTGTTTTAGACGACCATGGTACAGAGCATTCATCATTGAGATCCCATCAAGTATGTGAAAGACAGACAGCGTCGAAGTGTTATTTGTTGACTTTGCTAACCAAAAAATTGTCCCTGTTGCAAATATTCGTGCAATGAAGAGTGACTTTTTCATTTAAAGGCTCAAGCTTTCAAGTGTAGTGTTTATTAGTTATAAACACTACAGTAGTTCAAGCACGTCAATACCTCTTGTTTTTGATTATGACAGGGCATTTTACTTTTGGTTTAATTTGTTGAATTTGTTTTAATTTTGTTTTACTTTGTGCTCATGGCAAACGACTGTTGAATGGTCACATAATGGCAAAAAAAGAGTTGCAAGATGGAATTGTCCTTGGGAAGTCCCACCCACCCTTATGTTGTTGAAATAGGACATGCGCACTTTAACAAACCAATCATTTCAGCGACAGGGCCTACCAAACAACTGTGGCTGAAATGATTGGTTTGTTTGGGCCCGCACACCAAAAAAGCTATTCATCTCTCCCTGTACAAACTAAACATGCTCTACTGAGGCAAGATGTCGTCCTCATCCTCAACCTCTGATTCCTCTCCCCCTACAGTGTGTACTTCCTCCTCCTCACACATTATCAATTCGTCCCCGCTGGACTCCACAACCACAGGTCCCTCTGTACTATCTGGAGGGCAGTGCTGTACTTGATTGAGGAATTGATAATTCATTTTTATGAACATTATTTTTTCAACGTTCTGAGGAAGCAACCTCCTTCGCCGCTCACTGACCAGGTTCCCCGCTGCACTAAAAACTCTTTCCGAGTACACACTGGAGGGGGAACAACTCAGGTAAAATAGAGCCAGTTTGTACAGGGGCTTCCAAACTGCCTTTTTTTCCTGCCAGTAACATAGCAGTACCACTGGACTTATACTGCTGAATCAGTGAACTTTGTAATATTGCAGTACCACTGGACTTATACTGCTGAATCAGTGAACTTTGTAATATTGCAGTACCAATGGACTTATACTGCTGAATCAGTGAACTTTGTAATATTGCAGTACCACTGGACTTATACTGCTGAATCAGTGAACTTTGTAATATTGCAGTACCACTGGACTTATACTGCTGAATCGGTGAACTTTGTAATATAGCAGTACCACTAGACTTATACTGCTGAATCAGTGAACTTTGTAATATTGCAGTACCAATGGACTTATACTGCAGGATTGTTTTTGGATATTTTTTATTTTTATAATTTTTTATAACTTTTTTTATAACTTGGGAATAATGGGGAAATAACAATGCCCTTAGAAGGACAGAGCACATGATACACCACCACTGGACTGAACAGGACACAGCACAGGACCCAGCACCACCACTGAACTCAGAAGGACAGAGCACAGGACACAGCACCACTGGACTGAACAGGAGACAGCACAGGACCCAGCACCACCACTGAACTCAGAAGGACAGAGCACAGGACACAGCACCACTGGACTGAGCAGAACACAGAACAGCACTGTACAGCACAGCACAAGATATAGCAGGACAGAGGACCACCTAACACAACCTCCCTCTATCCTGATCCATGCCTGAGTGAAGATGGCGGCGGCTAGCGGGGAATTTATAGAATACGAGTATCGCGTGATCCGACAGCGGGATTATGACTCAGAGCCTCGGTTTCAGTTTTGCAATTGGCGGGAATACCCGGATCTGTCTCGGATCCGGCTCGGATCGGCAACGTTCGGGTGGGCTCGGATTTCAGATATCCGAGCCCACTCATCTCTAGTAAAGAGGTGTACAAAGAGAAGAGCAGAGGGCCAAGGACGGAGCCCTGTGGGACTGCTACGGGAAGTGGAGAGGAGGCGGTAAGGAGCCAGAGGTAGACACAGAGAAGGAGTGGTTAGATATAGGAGGAGAACCAAGAGAGGACAGTGTCAGAAAGGCCAAAGGAGCAAAGGGTATGCAACAGGAGAGGGTGATCAACAGTATCAAAGCCTGAAAAAAAGTCCAGGAGGATGAGGAGGGAGTAGTGGCCTTTAGATTTGGCAGACAGAAGGTCATTAGTGACTTTAGCTAGGGCAGTTTCGGTGGAGTGAAGGGGGCGAAAACCGTAATGAAGAGAATCAAGGATGGAGTTGTTGGAGAGGTTGTTATTGAGACTGCTGTAGACTAGCTATTCAAGTAATTTAGAGTCGAAGGAGAGGAGGGGGATGGGTGGTAATTGGCCAGGGAGGTGGGATCAAGATTCAGTTTCTTGAGAATCGGTGAGACTAGAGCATTTTTGAAGGATGAAGGGAAGGTACCACATGAGAAGGATAATTGAAGAGGTGGGCAAAGTGGGAGCGGGCAGTGGGTGATAGGGATCTGAGGAGGGGATTTGATCAAGGGGGCAGGTGGAGGAGGGAAAAGACAGGAGTTAGGAAAACACTTCCTCACTGGAGGTAGGGCAGAAGAACATAAGAAGCTGGTTGGAGGACAGGGGGATGTAAGAGATGTTGGAGGAAGAAATTTCAGTACGGATGGCAGAGATTTTGGTGGAGGAAAATGTAGGAAAGTCGGAGGCAGGGAAGGATGGTGGGAGGGGATGACGGCGAGGTGAAAGTAAGGAATTGAAAGTAGTAAAGAGGCGGTGGGGGCTGGAAGACTGAGAAATGATGAGAGATTTAAAGTAGCATTCTTTGGTTAACGAGAGGGCAGAGCAGTAGGAGGACGAACTTGAAGTGGAGAAAGTCTGCCAAGGGACAAGATTTCCTCCAGCGGTGTTCCGCTGTGCGTGAACAAAGTTTGATGAAATGTGAGAATTTAGAGTGCCAGGATTGGGGGTTGGAGCAGAGGAGGGAAGCAGCACTGGTGGGACAAGCAGAGTCAAGGGCAGAGGAAAGGGTGAGGTTATAAAGGAAGGTTGCCAGGTTGGGACAGGTGACATTGGCTAGGGGGGAGAGAAGAGTTAAAGAAAAGAGTAAGGCATAACCTTAATACTCTTGACCACAGGGTCAAGACTGATAAGGTTATGCCTAGAGAGAATGTGTTTAGAAGAGGGGAGGGGTAAGGGAGAAGGAAACGAGATGATGGTCAGAAAGGAGATATGGCGAAGTCAGAGATGTAGCAACAGTGGGAAAAGACACTGTCAAGAGAGTGGCCAAGACAGTGGGTGGGGGAGAAGGTCCATTGTGATAGGCCAAAAGAAAAGGAAAGAGCAAGACGTTTAATTTCAGAGTGTGACAGGATGGACCGCCCTATTCCACCCTGCCTGTTGTTGCTGGGAACCATCTGAGCTTACTTTGTCACCATTCCGTTTTGTTATTCCGAATACGCCCCTCCTGCCGCAGTAGGAGGAGCCTGCTGCCACCACTGGATTCCTTTATGGCATCCAGAACATGTTCCTTCTGGGTAATTGTCGCTGCTAATTTACTCCCGTGCTGGCACCCCTGACAGCTTACTATGGATTAGTGTGCTGTGGAAGGATCTCCCTGGCCTATCACACTGGTCAGAGCTTCTGGGTAGCGACAGACCGGTGAAACTGGAGAGCTGGGTCCAAACCTCAGAAACAACTGGAGGACAGATTAGATTTAGGGTCTGATCTGTAGGTCACAGGATTACAGTAGTGAAGAGGTTGTCAAGCAGGGTCTTGAAGCAGAGAGTGATGTTTATTTCGCTCAAGTGTCCTGGCAAGGACAGTTCCACTGAATAAAAGTATCAGTGGTCAGGTCAGATGGAACATCAGAATTTCAGTGTACAAGGGTCTCTTTTTATAGAGTTTTAGACACAGCATCACAGGCTATTCTTAGAATCAGTATGCAACCTGTGTACACAAACATGGATTTATATGCAATGCAAAGCTAACAATATTTACGCTTATCTGTGATATCCTAAAACCTTGCTGTGATTTCCTGCATCTTAATTTGAACACAGTGGACATCTGACACCAAGTCTAATTACCTCTTACTTTCCCTTAAGGAGTATTGGACTCTCACATCAAAAGGTCTAATCAACATGAGATAAGCATGGGTGCTTTCAATGGTTGCAGAATACACATTTCCTCCAAAGAAAAGATTTCCCCAAGAAAAGTTACAAACCCCAAACAAGGCATTTCCTTACACCAATATATACAAAAGACTTTCTAAACAAAGGCTTATTGTATCAGATATATTCATCAGAAATAATGCATTTCCTTTAGCAAGGTTAAAACAGTAAAAAAAAAAAGTTCTCCCCTGGTCTCAGAAAAAAGATTTCCTATATCAAAATATACACAATATGAAAAATAAGTGCATTGGCATTATATAATTAAGCGCCCTTCTCTCCCTATTTTCTTTAAATAAATTGATACCATAAGTTACTTGTAAGTGATTCAGTCACAGAGAGGTTACCAATAGGGATATTGAAGTTATCCAGAATGATGGAGGGGAGGTCAGAAGAGAAAAAGCCAGGCCACAAAGTTATCAAAGAATTGGGTCAAAGGGCGGTATATGACTGCGACACGGAGATGAGAAGAAGGAGTGATGAGACGGATGGAGTGAACCTCAAAAGGAGAAAGTAAGGGCAGGCTCAGGAGGGATGACACGGAAGGTGCACGTAGGAAAGAAGGATACCCACACCACCCCCAGGACGGTCCTCAGGTCTATCGGGTTGGGAAAAGGAAAGGCCCCCATAGGAGAGAGCAGCAGGGGAAGCTGTATCAGAGGAGGAGAGCCAGGTTTCACTAAATGCTAGGAGGTTAAAAGATTTGGAGATGAAGAGATTATGAACAGAGGGCAGTTTATTACAGATAGATCTGGCGATGCAAAGGGCGCAAGAGAATGGGAGAGAGGGAAATGTGAATGAGATTGCCAAACTGTAGGCAGTGAGAGGAAACAAAATAGCAATGGTAAGAGAACAGAGGTGCGGTACACAGTGACTACAGGTACACAGTGGCTAAACTGACTGTAGACCAGCAGCAGACAATAATATACTGAGCAAGAATGGTTATAAAGAGTGCTATAATGGTGATATATAGTGGTAGAAACGTAGTGATTTAGAAATGGCAGTTTCTAATGGTCCAACAATGGGTACTGTACCAGATATAAGGGTAATCTGAGGGGTGATGGGACAGAGGGAGACCAATGCCCAAAAATGGAGAGAGGGAGAATGGACCTGAGGCAACATTGAGAGCCCATGGGAGAGTATAGGTCCAGGAGTAGTGAAAACTTGGCAGGAAATTGGTAGCAGGTCTGGAGGAAATGGAAGTGGATCCAGGGGGTATCTTGGAGAGCCGATGAGGAAGGCAGGTGAAGAGATCATGGGGGTCCACTGGAGAGGAGTCAGGTGGTGGAAATTTGGACATCAGTGGTGAAAGGCAACCAGAGTTAGGGTGGGAGAGAGAAAAAGTATCCAGCAAGGAAGAGAGGCAGCACTGCGGCTTGGAGTCCACAGCGATCACAGAGTCATCGGGGTGGCATTGATGTAGACCTCTGGGCCGGCTAGGGATGATGGATTAGGCAGAGACTAGGCCAAAACCTTGACCTCAATTAAAGAGGTGGACCCGGAGCGGTATGAAGGTTAATGGCATCAGCAGGAGCATGTGATGAGGATGGCAGCAGCAGAGCAAAGCCCGGGCTACTACAGATGCATCCAGAGGGAGCGCGTTGAATCAGGAGCAGGGGACAAGATCGAAGCCACGGGCTCCAGTAGAAGAGGACCGATGGCATTAGGGGAGCTCCAGCGGCGGAAAAAGTAACGGTGGATGGCATCAGTGGAAGCATGCATGGAGGAGTTGTTCGGCAGGAGCAGTGTGGAGCCTGGCCAGCTGCAGATGAAATCAGAGGATGCGTCTGAGACCAGCAGAGGACAGGGTCGGAGCCACAGGCTCCAGCAGAAGAGTAATGGCAGCTTCAGCAGTAAGGAGTCAAAGAAGCGGAAAGACACAATATTTTGATGTACCCTGACTGTTTATTAAACACAGTTTAAAAATAAAATAAAATCTAATATATAAAAGCCTAGCGGCGTCTGTTAGTGTGTGTGGAAAAAACTACCGGGTGACAGATTTCTCAAGCTGCAGCGCCACCTGCTGGGCGAAGTTATATACTACACTGACCTACTAAATTCTTAGTATTATCCAATATATAAAAGCCTAGTGGCGTGTGTTAGTGTGTGGAAAAAACTATTTTCTCAGAAAGGGCTCATCCAATTGACCTGAAATTTGGTATACTGACATTATTTGACAAAAAATTTATAATAGTGAAGTCAGTTAACTTCCATCATCCCCCCTTTCCCCCGTGGGAGGGGTAGTAAAGGCTAAATTTACCAGTTGAGGGCTCAAACTCATTGTCGTGAGGTAATTTTACCTCATTAACACACATGCTGTGTTAGTGTGTGTGTGTGTGTGTGTGTGTGTGTATAAAAACTACCGGGTGACAGAGTGCTCAAGTTGCCGCGCCACCTGCTGGGCGGAGTTATATACTACACTGACCTACTAAATTCTTAGCATTATCTAATATATAAAAGCCTAGCGGCGTGTGTGTGTGGCGATGAAGATGACAAGAACCTTTTTTTTTTTTTTTTAAACTCTTTATTTATACAAAAGAAAACAGAGGTTCCATATAGCAGATAATAACAGGGAAAAAAAACATCTGAACATAAAAACCAGAACATGACAATTGAGAAACGGGAAGAAAGTCAGGCATATGACATATTATTAAACAAATTCCTAAACATAAAGGGAAGCGGTAAATTAACCCATAGGGAGGAAATAGGCTGACCCAGTCAAAGATTGTGGAAGATCAGCTGCCTTGGAACTATGAACCGATGCTTTTTATTTTTTAGAGAGAAAAATAAGGGGGAAAAAGAGGGGAAAGGGGGGGAGGGGTGGTGGTGGGGGGGGGGTAAGGACCTAGTAAGAGCTTCTGAAGAAACAACCTTTTAAGTAGCGGGCATGTTTGCTTGATGAAAAGAATACCAGAAATTCCATACCTTTTTGAAATTTATAATTTTGTCGTGGAGAAGGCTGGTGATGTATTCCATGGAAGCCATGTACCACACACGAGAGATTACACTTTGGAGGCTGGGTGGATGAAGGGACTTCCATTCCTTCGCTATCTGTAGGCGAGTAGCTGCACAAATGTGTTGAACAAGTCTATCTGCCTGCTTGGTTAAGCCTTCGACCCGGGAGCATAACAGCATAACCATTGGGTCAGGTGAAATCTCAACCTCTAAGATTCTTGTCATTAGGTCAGCCACCTGGGACCACAAATTTGAAACTCTGGGGCATGTCCACCAGATGTGGTAGAATGAGCCCACCTCCCCACACCCTCTCCAGCATGAGTCAGAAGTACCCGGATATATTATGTGGAGCTTTGAAGGCACTAGATACCATCTTGTGTATACTTTAAATGTGTTTTCTCGTATTGAAGTATTAATGGAGATTTTGGAGATTCTCACCCGTAGCCGGGACCATCCCTTCTGATCCAGATCTCTACCAGTATCCCGAAGTCATGCCATCTCAAACGATTCCGCAGTGTCAGATTTTGGTTCCAGGATATTATGATATATCAGTGATATTAATCCTGAATCTCCTGGGCTATACACACAGCTCCTCTCAAAAGGAGTAAGGGTACGTAGCTTGGAAGATCTACAAAGTGATTGGATAAAGCTTCGGATTTGAGTGTAAGCAAAATGTAAGGACGAAGGAAGGCCCTTTTTTTCTCTTAGATCTGGGAAGGTGCGGGGAGCAAAATCTCCCATAATGTGAGTAAACTGAGTGATACCAGCCTTTTGCCAGGGGCGCGAGAACGACCGCATATTTCCTGCTGGAAAATCCGGGTGATGCCACAGTGGGGTAAGAGGGGAAGGAAATGAGGTGAGCTCCCACTTTCTATGGAGCTTGTCCCATAGATTGAGTGTGAACTGTATGGAGGGGTGCGAGTACACTGAGGCCGGCCTTTGAGCTCTAAGGAGCCAGGGGAGCGAATTCAGATTGTGATCTGTTGTATGTGCGTTCTCTAGATCGACCCATCTCTTGACCCCCAGAGCAGACTGCCAGGAAATGATGTGACTGAGGTTAACTGCATGATAGTAGCGCTCAAAGAGCGGAAGTCCATATCCCCCTGACTGGGTGGGCTTGGCTAGGCAGGACCTTTTGAGTCTCGATTTTTTCCCTTGCCAGATGAAAGTACCGCATGAAGATTGCAGATTTGTTAGAAAAGTACCTGGGATTGGAATGGGTAAGGTCTGAAAAAGATACAAGACTCTAGGCAGAACGTTCATCTTTACCACACTAATCCTACCAAACCAGGAGACAAAAAGCGAGTCCCATCTGGCCAGGTCTCTTTTTATTGAGTCAAATAGGGGGGTGTAGTTAGCGTGGAATAGCTGTTTGTATTCTTTCGTGATCTGAACCCCTAAATATCGAAGCGCCTTTGGGCGCCATTGAAAATCGAACGAAGATTCGAGAATATTTTTGGTGACAATAGGGACTTGGAGTGAGAGGGCTTCCGATTTAGAATTATTTATTTTATAGTTTGATAAGGATCCATATTCTTTAAGTTCTTTAAGAAGATTTGGGAGTGAGATGAGGGGGTTTGCGAGTGTTAATAGTACGTCATCGGCGAATAGGGAGATTTTGAAATGACGAGGGCCAATTTGGATCCCTGATATGTCCGGGTTTCTTCTAATGGCGGCAGCTAAAGGTTCTATGCATAAAGCGTATAAGAGGGGGGACAAGGGACACCCCTGTCTAGTGCCATTACCCAGTGAAAAAGCCTGAGATAGGAGCCCATTGGTCAATACCGATGAGGTGGGACGGTGATATAGGGCCTGGATGGCTGAGAGAAAGGCCCCGTTTAAACCGAAATGACTTAACGTGCTAAACATGAAGGGCCACGAGAGTCTGTCAAAGGCCTTTTCGGCGTCTAATGCCACAACCACTGACGGGATCTTGTTCTGGTTTATGTGGGCGATGATGTCTATAGTACGCCTAGTGTTGTCTAAAGCCTGCCTGGTGGGGATAAAACCTACTTGGTCTGGGAAGACCAGTGTTGGCAAATAGGCATTTAAACGATTTGCCAGGATTTTGGCAAAAAGTTTAACGTCAGAGTTGATTAGTGAAATGGGGCGGTAGCTGGGGCAACAGGTCGGGTCCTTGTTAGGTTTAGGAATCACCACTATAGTGGAGCGCGTGGATTCCAAATGGAATTTACCCCCCCGACATAATGGAATTAAACAAATGTGTCAAATGAGGGACTAGTTCTTTGGAGAATGTTTTATAATAAAGCATCATAAAGCCATCAGGGCCGGGGGCTTTAGAGTTCTTCTGTGACTTTAGTGCAAGGATTACTTCTTCACTGGAGATAACCTCGTTAAGAGTAGAAGCCTGGCGGGAGGATAGGGAAGGGAGAGAACAATTATCTAAGTAGGTATTGATGGCTTGAGGAGGGGCTTTAAATGAGGTTTGGTCTTTTTGAAGGTTATATAGATTTTCATAATATTTGTGGAATGTTTCATTTATGGTCCTAGGATCATAAGATAAGTCCCCTTTTTTGTTTCTAATAGAATTGATTATTTGGGAGCCACGTTTGGCTCTCAGTCTCCTAGCCAGAAGAGAATCGGCCTTGTTGCCTTTTTCAAAAAATGTTTGATTAAGCCATCTAAGCTGGCGTTCTGTTCTCTCTGCGAGAATTGATTGAATTTCGCCTCTAGTCTTTTGGATTTCTTTCAAAACTAAGTGGGAGTTGGACTTTTTATGTGTTGTTTCTAGATTTTTAAGTTGAAGAGTGAGTTTATCAAGCGTTGCGTTACGTTCTTTTTTCCTGCGGGAGGCAAACTGAATGATGTCCCCCCGAATGACTGCCTTGTGGGCTTCCCAAATAGTGGAGGTCTGAATCTCTGGGTCTGAATTGATCTCAAAGTATTTCGTGATAGAATCAGATATGAGATCTTTAAACCCGGGGAGTTTAAGAAGAGTCTCGTTCAGTTTCCAGGAGGTTCTGCCCCGAGGGTTCTGAAAAAGGTCAACCGTTAATGATAATATAGAGTGGTCGGACCACGTATTGGGGACTATATCAGCCCTAGTTATATGTTGGAAGATGTTTGAGCAGCCCATAAACATGTCGATCCGGGAATAGGTTTGGTGGGGAAAGGAGTAGAATGTGTAGTCCCTTGAAGAGGGATATAGCGCTCGCCAAATATCAAATAGGCCGGCCTCAGTCACTTGTTTCTGCAGGTGTTTTGTATGTGAAGATGGGGGGAAGTGTGCCTAGATGCTGATCTGTCTAAGAGGGGGGACATAACAGTGTTAAAGTCACCCCCGAGTAAAAGCAAACCCTTACGGAAATGGTGTAGTTCCGAGAATAAGTGTGTGAAAAAAGCTGTCTGACCTGTATTAGGCGCGTAAACGTTGGCAAAGGTTATATCTAGATGGCCAATTTTTCCCGACAGGAAGAGAAACCGGCCTTCAGGGTCGTCCTTAACTGCTGACACGACAAACGGAACTGAACTGCAGAGAAGAATGGCAACACCATTCCTCTTTGTTGAGTGAGAGGAATAGTAGGCATCAGGATATCCTCTTGAGGACAGGGAGGGATGGCCACCTGCTTTGAAGTGAGTCTCCTGCAAAAAAATTATATCACCATTAAGTTTTCGTAACGTATGGAATAGCATAGAGCGCTTTTGAGGTGTGTTTAAGCCTTTAACATTGAGGGAGAGTGTTGTGAGAGTCATGATCGGTATTCTTAGGGGGAGGGGGGGGAGCGAGGAGTGGGAAGGGAAGGGAAAGAAGAGTAAAGGAAGGAGGAGTTATGAAAGAAGAAAGGCAAGGGTGTAGGTTCAGGCCTCAATAGCAGAGGAAAGACCTACTAGGATAGTGCCTAAAAGAGCTATGTTAACTTAAAAACGAGGCAAAATTTGCCTATTCAATTATCAGAACTAAGGCACAGAGTACGGGAGTGCGTATAAAATATAAACTATCAGATAGACTGCTAAGAAAATCCCAAGGTATGTGGGTGCGTGGCTAGGAGGACAGGATACGTCTCCCGCCCGTACATAAATAACATAATAAGGTTAAACAGAAGCTAAACTTGTAACCAGAGACAACAATATCTACGGAAATTATGAGAGCAACATGAAAATATTGACATTTGTTAGAAGAATAAAAGAGGATACAGACAGAGCAAGTTAAGGCACAATATTACTACATGTCTCCTCTAACAGAGACACAGATTTACAAATCAAGGAGGTTGTTGCGAGGAGCTCTGGACAACGCCACCCACGGTCCTGTCAAGACGGAAGAGATGGAGCTTGCGGAGTAAGTCTTTTCCTTCGTTTGGTGTTCGGATTGACACTTGACGGCCCTCGACTTCAATAATCAAACGGAAAGGAAAACCCCAGCGGTATTTGTAACCATTTTCTCTAAGGATGCTGGTAACCTCCCTGAGGTCGCGTCTCTTGGCTACCGTTGAGGGGGCAAGATCTTGAAAAACTTGGATACGGGACCCTTCGTAAAGAGTATATGAAGAATTCCGAACCGCTTTGGTGATAAGTTCCTTGGTCTTAAAGGATAGTAGTCTCAATATCACATCACGAGGGGGTTCAGAGTCTTTCGGGCGTGGTCTCAAGGCCCTATGAATCCGTTCGATCTGCATTGGGTGATTGGATAAGGCAGAGTCCAGAGAAGAGAAGAACCTACTCACATAGTCCTCCAGATCCGCAGGTTCCACTGATTCGGGGATGTTGCGTAATCTGAGGTTATTGCGACGTTCCCTGTTCTCAACATCTTCCAGCTTGTCCCTCATGAAATCGTTGTCCTTTAGCAGGAAGTCTATATCTTTTGAGGCTTCATTTTGGAATGTAAGTGACGACTCCATCTTGTTTTCCAGAACCGAGGTTCTCTTGGAGATTGCGACCATTTCTGTTTTGAGATCGCCTATAGCCTTCTGTAGATCAACGGAAAAGGCGTTAGTGCGCTCTACTATTAAGTTTCGTAATTCAGCAAAGTCCGCCTTGGTTGAGGGAGAAGCAGTGGTAGGAGGGTCTCGGTCGCTCTGGGACTCCGAGGGTGAGTTAGGAGAAGATGAAGTATGTGCTTTGTCCTGGCGGGAGAAGTGCTGCGTTATCTCAACTGGTGCGCCTTTGCGGCCTTTACCCGTAGGTTTATTCATGTTGAGTGCAGAATCTCTGGGAAACCGTTTGCTATTGTTGAGTATGAGGCAGACGGGCGAGGGACAGACCCGTGTGGGTTAAGTGGACATAGTAAGTTGTGGGACAGTTAAGTAGAGGGGTAGTATATGCTCCAGTGTCCCGCTATTCACCGTCACCACACCCGGGTTTTTGCTCTGGAGCTGAGGAGCTCTCCAGTAATCCGGCCGTGCGTTATGGCTGTCAGGTCACGCCCCTCAGTTGCAATTTTTGAGTTAGCAGTAGAGGATGATAAATCTTCGTTCCTCTCGTCCGAGAGCAGTAGAATATGTATAACGTCCCGAGATAGCTTCAGAGGGCAACAAACTGTGTTGGAGAAAGTCTAGATGGCCAAATTTATGACCTACCCCAGTTGGCCACTAGATGGCAGTAGGGCACCGGATAAGACTTGTGGAGAGTATAATGTATGATATAGCCACAAGATGGCAGCACCAACTCTTTGTAATTTTTTCCTTTACAGATGTAGTAGCACAAAAACGCCACAAGGTGGCAGCAAAGACTAACTTTCAGTGTGTAAACTGCTCGGTAAAGACAAAAAGCCTCACTTTAGGTGCGATATTTCAGACCCTGAAAATTTTTTTCTTGAGAGGCACAATAACAGTGAGGGTTTTCAGCACTGGATGATGTTGTGCAAACCTGGTATGTGTTTAGGGAGCTGCAATAATCGGGCACCGCTGGGCCACCTAGGTAGACTGGATAGGGGTTTCTCTGTGAGCCCCGGAGGGCTTCCCAGCAGACACTGCACTGGCTCCAGTAACGGAAGTGAAGGTGGTAATGGCGCCAGTGACATCCGGTCACTCAATCCTCACACCGGGATCCAGGGAAAGCGAGGGGATCCACCGCTGGGCAGCCGCTCGTCAGCGCAGACATCCTCACAGCTCATGCAGGTATTTAGAATAGGCAGACACTGCCCGTTCTCGTGTCTCCCCCCGCGCTGCCTCACCTCTATATTTCCTGATGCTGCGTCCCCTGGGTTGATTGTATCACAGTCTGCAGCTTCCACAGCATCCAGCGTGTGTTTGGGTACAGCAGCTTGACGCCTCCAGGCGGATCAGGGCGATCTGCGGCGCACACTGAGCGGGTCTCTGCGTCCTCAAAACACCTGGCCAGGCTACACGTTTGGGCTTAAGAGACCCCAGTTACTCAGCCCAGAGCTTAATGACTTTTATGGCGCTGTTTAGTGAGTGTTACTTTGGGGAAAACCGCTAATATAAGAAGATATTTAGGGTGGGTGAGCGGAGCTCAGATAGAACACGTCCGCTCTGTATGGCAGTCAGGCCACGCCCCGACAAGAACCTTTTTAACACCTTAAGTAGCTTGATTTGACTAGAATGCATGAGTATCATGCACGGGTTAACTTGTGTATATATACATACACACATATACATACACACATATACACACACACACACATATATACATACACACACACATATTGTATACATACACACATACAGTCACAGTAATATTTTTTTATTTAGATTAATACAATCGGCTGATTTTACAATATTAGGAGTATCACAGCACACGTGTTACATATTCAATTACTCTCCTCCTGTGTGGGTTTTCTAATGCTCAACAAGTTTTAATGTCTGTGTAAATGACTTCCCACACTCAGAACTTGTAAATGTTTTCTCACCTGTGTGAGTTTTCTGATGTATATTAAGGTTTGATTTCTTTGTAAACCATTTTTCACATTCAGAACATGGAAATGGTTTCGCCCCTGTGTGAGTTCTCTGATGTATAATAAGATGTGATTTTTTTATAAATGATTTTTCACATTCAGAACATGGAAACGGTTTCTCACCTGTGTGAATTCTCTGATGTTCAACAAGATGTGATTTATGTGTAAAACATTTCTCACATTCAGAACATGTAAACGGTTTTTCACCTGTGTGAGTTCTCAGATGGTTAATAAGTTTTGATTTGCTTGAATAATATTTCTCACACTCAGAACATGGAAATGATTTCTCACCAGTGTGAGTTCTCTGATGTCCATTAAGATTTGATTTATGTGTAAAAGATTTACCACACTCAAAACATGTAAATGGTTTTGCACCTGTGTGAATCATCTGATGTGTAATAAGTTTTGATTGATATGTAAAACATTTCCCACACTCAGAACATAAAAACGGTTTCTCGCATGTGTGAGTACTCCGATGTTGAGCAAGATTTGATTTCTGTGCAAAACATTTCCCACACTCAGAACATGTAAATGGTTTCTCACCTGTGTGAGCAGTCTGATATTTACAAAGAGATAATTTAACCATGAAGAGTTTCTTATCCTTAGAACATATAATTACTTTATCATCTGCTTGAGCTGTACTATGTGTAACAATATCCATGTTATCAGGAGAATATTCCTCATGATTAGAGGGATCAGATGGTTTATCTGCTCTGTACATTGGATGTAAATTTAGGGTACTGGGGTTTCCTCCTGGAGAATCTTGTGTGATGTTATCTTCTATTACACAATCTGCAGATACAATGAATTTCCCCTCTGAGTTTGCATCCATCTGTTGGAAATAGAATAAATGTATGGAAATAGACATCTTATTTTACATTGATTAACTGATTATAATGACAACATTACCATACTAAGTTTCCACCTGTTTAGTTTCAATTTGCAAATTCCAAACACTTCATGATAATTATAAATGTGCATTACCAAGCACACTGCATAGACCCAGCCACAGTGACACGTAGATTGTAGCCAGATTGGACATCTCCAGCCAAAATGCAGACACTGACCAGCCAGCATCCTGGGATAAGACGCCTCATTAGCCAATTACATTGTCCAGCTAGACTCTGCTTACAGACACAAACACTAGAGCTTCAAAAGTAGAGTAATCGTGGGTTAAATTAGCAGCACTGCATATGGGTTTACACTACTCTTAGGTCTCACGTCCTTGCACAGAGCAGATGAGGAGAATGGAGCAGGGCACAGATGGGCAACAACACAAAGTAAAGTATAAGGGCAGAGCAGGGTCAGATCAGCAGATAAAGAACATAGTAACATAGTTGATGAGGTTGAAAAAAAAAAAAAAAAAAAAGAAAGACACCAGTCCATCAAGTTTAACCTATTTGGATCAATTTCAAATATAAATGAGGGATCGTTGGAGATCCACAGTAAGCAACAGCCAATCTGTTTCAATTGTGAAAATCTAACCAGACCCCATATTGCAGTCCTATTTTTCCCCTTTATCTACAACTATCCTCCTTTTAATTAACGGTCGTATCCCTGGATACACTTTTCCACAAAAAAATTGTCTAACCCTTTCTTAAACATATCTATTGAATCTGCCATCACAACCTTCCCTGGCAGTGAATTCAATATCTTGACTGCCCTTACTGTAAAGAACCCCTTCCTTTGCTGAATTGGAAATTTCCTCTCCTCTAACCTTAGGGAGTGACCGCGTGTCCTGTGTATAGTCCTTGGGGTAAAAAGTTTCCATGAAAGTTCTCTGTATTGACCCTTAGTGTATTTGTACATAGCAATCATATCTTCTCTTAGACGCTTCTTTTCTAAAGTAAATATGTCTAAACTGGCTAACCTTTCCTCATAACTTAATGACTCCATACCCTTTATCAATTTTGTTGCCCTTCTCTGAACCCTTTCTACTTCCAAATTATCTTTTTTATAGAGTGGTGCCCAGAACTGTACTGCATATTCAAGATGAGGTCTGACCAACGATTTATACAGTGGCAAAATTACACTGTCTTCCCTTGCATCTATGCCCCTTTTTATGCATGCCGATACTTTATTTGCCCTTGCAGCTGCTGTTTGACATTGAGCACTATTGCCAAGTCTACTGTCTACGAGCACTCCCAAATCCTTTTCCATTATAGATTCTCCTAAATGAATTCAATTTAATTTATAGATTGCGTTCTTGCTTTTGATCCCTAAATGCATAACCTTACATTTATCGATGTTAAACCTCATATTCCGGTTGGCCGCCCATTCCTCCAGTTTATTTAAGTCCCTCTGTAGAGAAGCTTCATCTTGCTCTGATTTTATTACCTTACAGAGTTTAGTGTCATCTGCAAAAATAGAAACTTTACTCTCTAAACCATCACCAAGGTCATTAATAAATATATTAAAAAGGAGTGGCCCCAGCACGGAACCTTGAGGTACTCCACTTAAAACTTTTGACCAATAAGAAAATGTTCCATTTATCACAACTCTCTGTTCCCAATTCTCTGATGATATGAATGATATGATGTGAGGAGGAGACTGGTCAGATCTCTGGGCTGGTAGCACACAATGGTATGATGTGAGGAGGAGACTGGTCAGATCTCTGGGCTGGTAGCACACAATGATATGATGTGAGGAGGAGACTGGTCAGATCTCTGGGCTGGTAGCACACAGTGATATGATATGAGGAGGAGACTGGTCAGATCTCTGGGCTGGTAGCACACAATGATATGATGTGAGGAGGAGACTGGTCAGATCTCTGGGCTGGTAGCACACAATGATATGATGTGAGGAGGAGACTGGTCAGATCTCTGGGTTGGTAGCACACAGTGATATGATGTGAGGAAGAGACTGGTCAGATCTCTGGGCTGGTAGCACACAATGATATGATGTGAGGAGGAGACTGGTCAGATCTCTGGACTGGTAGCACACAGTGATATGATGTGAGGAGGAGACTTGTCAGATCTCTGGGCTGGTAGCACACAATGATATGATGTGATGGGAGGAGGAGAACAGGAGTCTAATATGGGCTGATGGCTGCTGACTCCCCCACTGGACAGATATGTTTTCCTCATTAGTTTGTACTGACAGAGAAGGGAATAGAATAAGAGATTGTAATAGTGAGTTTCTCTGTGTTTATTACTCACCTGTGCTGATATCTGTAGGGATTTCCTCCTCCTTACACTGCTGATCACCCCTCACATACGTCTCTTCCTCTCCCTCTAAAATTTCTACTTTAATATCAGTCAGGACATCATCCTAAATAGCCCAAAAAACAATAAAAATATCATAATTAATAATATCTGAATTAATAAATTGATATGAAACAGAAACATATCAGTGTATATGATCCACACAGCTTTGCACAGATCATATAATGAAAAGACATTTGGGGATTTTGCGAGACCCTAAAATGTCATCTACCTGATACTCCTGTGGGATACTGGGATTTTCCTCTGTACAATCCTGTGAATAAAGAGGACGGAGATATCTCTCTGGGGTATTTCTGTTACTGGATCCATCTGTAGGGAACACACAGTGACTGATTACATTGTTTACATGTGATTATCAGATGATGTGTATCTAGGTGGCTCTCAAAACTGCTCCACTTTACAATAAATTAAAGTCTCCTCTTACCCAGTGATGTGAGGATCCGGTGATTCTCCATCCTCACATCCTCATACAGACCCTTGGGTCCTTCTAAATTCTCCCACTCCTCCTCACACTTTATAGGAACCTGATAACACAATGACACAGTCATCATCCAGACACATCCCCTAATGTTACTGTATAATGTCCCATTCCCAGCAGTCACCTCTCCAGTCACCAGCTGAGTGATCTTGTTGGTCAGTTCCAGGATCTTCTGGTCATTGTTTCCTTCACGTATCAGTGATTGAGGTTCAGGCACCGTGATGGGGCTCTGGGTCCTACTCAATCCTCCTGACACACAGGGGCGGCTCCTGGGTGTCACACACTCACCAGATCTCTTTATCACTACTGTCTAATCCTGTGTATGGAGAGAGATATCAAGGTAAATGAATATCCACATATTTGAAATATTTTTAGGGATTAATTGTGTAAAATAAACAATAATGTTCTATTTTAATAATACAGTCCCTATCCTACATATAACTGTCTCATTGTCACACTACTATGCTGAGAGCTGGAAATGACAGCTATGGAGCCTGGTGAAAACAAATATCATTTATTAAGCAAATATGATCCAGATAGTGCAGAAAACGGTGCAAACCGAATATTGCAGACAATGAACAATAGATCTCTGGGCGAGACTGAAAGCAGGTAACAACAAAGAATACGGCTTCTGCAGGTGAACAGGCCGAGTGGAAAGAAACCAGGATGTCGGCTAGCAGCAGTCCCAGGAAACAGGAGCAGTAACAGGAGTAACAATTGAGAACAGAAACATCAATGACCAGCAAAGGGGGACTGAGGGGGGCAGGCATAAATATAAGGAGAGAACATGTTCTTATAATTAGCAGTTGCAGCAGGTTAACCCCCGCTAGTGAGAGAAAAGGCAAGACACGATAGCAGCACTTTGTTACATCTAAAAATTCCACAAAAGCTATAAGTCCCAGTTAGTGATAGGAAAAAACAACATACTGTGGCCAATACAATATATTCCAACATCTAAAGATTGTGGGACTGATCCTTCTATCTCAGACTGTAAGGCGATATTGCTGTAGCCACAAACACAAAATAAGCCAGATGCTATATAACATTTTATATAATTGTTGCTATAGGGGATCTCACAGAAGCAAATGGGCACAAATTATATTGCAGGCCACATCCTAATGCACACTCTCGATATACAAAGTAGATTTGGAAAGTGTCCTAGTATTTCTCCAAGGCTGGAGTCATGTGGGTCTCTGTAACCACGGTCATAGAGCCTCTTTCCCAGAATCCCTCACATCTCCAGTCATGTCCCTGTTTTATTTATAGCAGTAAGAATGAGGTCACTGTGACATTCCCAGAATCCCTCACATCTCCAGTCATGTCCCTGTTTTATTTATAGCAGTAAGAATGATGTCACTGACATTCCCAGAATCCCTCACCTCTCCAGTCATGTCCCTGTTTTATTTATAGCAGTAAGAATGATGTCACTGTGACATTCCCAGAATCCCTCACCTCTCCAGTCATGTCTCTGTTTTATTTATAGCAGTAAGAATGATGTCACTGTGACATTCCCAGAATCCCTCTCACCTCTCCAGTCATGTCCCTGTTTTATTTATAGCAGTAAGAATGATGTCACTGTGACATTCCCAGAATCCCTCACCTCTCCAGTCATGTCCCTGTTTTATTTATAGCAGTAAGAATGATGTCACTGTGACATTCCCAGAATCCCTCACCTCTCCAGTCATGTCTCTGTTTTATTTATAGCAGTAAGAATGATGTCACTGTGACATTCCCAGAATCCCTCTCACCTCTCCAGTCATGTCCCTGTTTTATTTATAGCAGTAAGAATGATGTCACTGTGACATTCCCAGAATCCCTCACCTCTCCAGTCATGTCCCTGTTTTATTTATAGCAGTAAGAATGATGTCACTGTGACATTCCCAGAATCCCTCACCTCTCCAGTCATGTCCCTGTTTTATTTATAGCAGTAAGAATGATGTCACTGTGACATTCCCAGAATCCCTCACCTCCCCAGTCATGTCCCTGTATTATTTATAGCAGTAAGAATGAGGTCACTGTGACATTCCCAGAATCCCTCACCTCTCCAGTCATGTCCCTGTTTTATTTATAGCAGTAAGAATGATGTCACTGTGACATTCCCAGAATCCCTCACCTCTCCAGTCATGTCCCTGTTATATTTATAGCAGCAAGAATGATGTCATTATGACATTCCCAGAATCCCTCACCTCTCCAGTCATGTTCCTGTTTTATTTATAGCAGTAAGAATGATGTCACTGTGACATTCCCAGAATCCCTCACCTCTCCAGTCATGTCCCTGTTTTATTTATAGCAGTAAGAATGATGTCACTGTGACATTCCCAGAATCCCTCTCACCTCTCCAGTCATGTCCCTGTTTTATTTATAGCAGTAAGAATGATGTCACTGTGACATTCCCAGAATCCCTCACCTCTCCAGTCAGCAGGTAGATGATCTCCAGGGTGAGATTTAATATCCTCTCACTCCTGTCCTTGTCCATCCTCAGGGAATCAGTGATTTACACAGATCGGGTTTCACCTTCAGTTGACTTCTAGTAACAGATTCTCTGGTTCCTCACAGCTCAACTGTCTAGGAATAAATATAATAATCATTATAAACGTCACAGAGCAGACATGTAAGATATTAAAATGTTAAACACTGAGGGTCTCATGTAGAGTTGGATGTAAGAGAGTTTTCTTTGCATAAGATACGTATTTCCCCATAATTAGAGCCAAAATGGTGCGATTCTCAGGGAATCGCGGCATTTGGCCATAATGGCACAATTTGCATAGCCCCACCCCCAAAACACTCACCTCCCCCAGACAGCTACCGGACGCCATCTTCAGAAAGTCGGCAAGTATGATGTAGAGGTGGAAACAGCAGCAGATCAGCCAGTCTGGAGGCACATCTGTTGTGGGTGCTGGACCCTGCTGCCCGATATGTTCTGATGACGGACCTTGTAGTGTGTTATAAAATAAGTAATAATTTAGGACCTCCAGTGGGTGGGGTGTCTGAGAAGACTGCTTTTTAGAACAGCTCTGTGGTTGAACTAGTAATCTGCCCCATCCAACACAAGTCTCACAATGTTTCAACACTGCTGGGCGACTTCCTCAGGGAACAAGTCTCATTCAAGGAACTTAACTGCAGGAGCGGAAGCAGGATGACTTTACAGCTTAAGTAGGGATTCGAGTTCACTGGAGAAGGGGAGTTGCAGTCACAACCCCCCTCCCCATGACAGACATGTCAGAACGCCAACAACAAGGTACCAAAACAAAGTGTGTTAATTCACATTGGGCCCGATTCATTAAGGAAATTTAAGTAAAAAAATGAGTAAGTAGTCTCCTGGACAAAAGCATGTTACAATGCAAGGGGTGCAAATTATGTGCAAAACAAAAACAGACAGTAGTTAACTTGGTTTTCTATGTAGCGCGGGTGGGGTGGGGTGGGGCTAGTCTCCAGCACTAGACAAGCTATGTGTTACTGGCACTTGGTGAGAGGTGGTTGGGTAGGAGGTGATAGTAGGGGGATGTGGGGTAATGGGGGTAGAAGGAGGGGGATGGGGGCTAGTCATGGTGTGTGAGCCCCTCTGTGGTGTATGGGGTGTAGCTGGGCTGGGTATTAAGTCTCTCACAGCTCTGCCATTATAATAACCAGCTCTGCTATTACTAACAGCCTTCTGCTGACTGCAGCACAATGAGGATTATGTAGCAGCTGATGTGAGAGCTCAGCCGCATGTATGAAGCCCTGATGGCCGGGAGGCTGCACATAAACATGGGGGAACTCTATGGGGGTAATTCCTGCTGTCTGATATATTATTATACGGAGATATTACCTCTGCCTTGTACAGGGCCCGGACACAGGAAAGATTAAGGGCCACGTTGGCGTGGACCTGAGAATTGTGAAGGGCCTATTGTTATCAGCACCACAGTGGGTGTGGTCAGCAGTATAGAGTGTATGGGTAACGCCTCCCTCCAACCACCTCCATGTCCCTCTCCTCTTTCCTTACATTATCTACCAGCCACCCTGGTTCGTGCACCATTTAAGAAAAGTGAACAGTGGCAAATACCTTCCAACTGATCCTCAAGTTCCTGGCTGAACAGGACAGTCTCCCAAATTCGGGACTGTGCAGATGGAATCAGGATAGTTGAAAGGTACAGTCATACTGTTTTACTACGCATGAACAACAACAAAACAGGAACCAAATATAAATGGTATCACTCAACATAAGCAGAAGAATGAATATAAAAATGGTATCAATTAAATCAGTGAAGAGTAATTTATGTTACTCTAGACAGAAGACAACACATTGCATCTTCAAGGAGAAATAACAAGGATGTATTGAGAGTAAGGCAAAGTTATGGCTTTATGCATAATAATTTGCAAGATAGCAGGCAGAGTGGTGGTACTGGATGCTGAGTCCCAACCTCAGAAGAGTCAAATAACGAATTAGATTGGTCTAATCTGTAGGTCACAGGAATTGCCACAGGTAAGTAGGTGTCAAAACAGGATCTTGAAGCAGTGATGTTTTATTAGCTCAAATAGTCCTGATAAGGACAGTTACACTCCAGTTTGTGGTACTAGCGATCTTTCCAGAAGTTACAGATGGTATGATACATTTCAATGTAACACAGGGCTCTTTAAATACAGTTTTGGGACACTAGCTGGGCAGGAGGTAATCCAGCCTCCTGTCCCTCTAACCAATCCAGGTGCTTCGTGCAGTCTGCACATAAATCAGCCCAGAGGGGTGTAACACATTCTTACATTGCTGCTAGCGGCACCACTGTGTCTGAGGTTTTCTATTGAATGTTTACCATCAGGATATAACAGTTCTATAATCTAGCTCTGAGCAATTGAACTAGAAAAAGTCACATTCATCTGTGATCACTTGCATAGGGACTCTACCAGCAAGTCTAATTACCTCCTCTTGTCTTTCAGGCTCAACAGACATTTTGGTCACTGAGCATTAAATGGGTTACCATAAGATTACCTGTCTCTAGACAGTTGCAAAACTCAAACATGACAAACTGTCTCAGAAGTCCATAAAAAACACATACCACTATGAAAGGATTAGCACATGTATAATGATATACATAGGTGCACTGCACTCCTAATTAAAATAAATATCTAATAAATAGCGGCAAAACAAAGATAAGCGGCGATAAAGAGTTAAAAGGTGATCATAAGATCCAAAATAGACCTCCTTATGATTAATCAATGATATACATACACAGTGCTCATTTACTAGCTCACCCATAGTCAATGTTTAATCTTCACTAACATCCATCCAATGTTTCTCTAGGCTCACTAACCTACTTACACTGTCCCATGGCAGAATATAACACAGAGCTGACACATGAAGTGTTATTTGCACACTGCCCTCACCTGCTCACAGCACAGGGCCCAGTTATTACCTGTCTCTGAGTAACCCCCCTCACTGCAGACACTGGGGGGAGCACTTAGTAGCTGCTGCCGGATGTAGTTGTTGTATATAGAGGGCTGATGGCAGCTCTCCAGGTTCTAAGATGGCGCCTGAGGGAGCAGGTGGCCACGCCCCCTCCGCAGCGTCACTGTTCTATATTGTCAGGTAGACTAAGGGAAAATGGCCGCCGCTGTCCTGCACTGAGGACAATACAGCAATAGTAAGTGTTTATTTTACTCGTGATAACATTTATTGATTAAAAGAACAGATTCCCCCCTCATCTCTCTCCCGCTGTGCCCATTCCCCGTCACCCAGTAGAGAAAGTGGGTGAGGGGGGGTCCTGTAGTCCCCAGACACAGTGTGGGTGTGACCGATACAGACCCAGTGACGCTGCACGGGGGGCGTGGCCACAGGCTCTCAGACATTACCTACTATATATAGATATATAGATCTACATCCGGGTCTGGTGAGTATGGAGGACACTGATTATACTGCATGGGGGGTATATGTGGGCAGTTACACATCATCTAAATGAAGACATACATTTATTACAGAGGATTAGTGGGATTTAGTTATCTGGGGTTATCAGAGATAAAGGGGTGCAGGGAGCCCCAAGGTCACTCTATGGAGTGGTGCACTCACTCTATGGTACATTTTGTATTGAAATTGAGAGTTGTCCACCCAGGGCTCTTGGTGCCCCAATAATTCAATATTACTGTTGAGACCTGGGCTCTTCAAGAACAGCCACCTCATGGCCCCTGTCCATTGGGCCATGAAATGTTCTGGTAGTTACAAGGTTCTTCAGAGCACATTGGCTTTGTGGCCACTTGAACCTGAATCTTATGGGCAGCACGGTGGCTCAGTGGTTAGCACTTCTGCCTCACAGCGCTGGGGTCATGAGTTCAATTCCCGACCATGGCATTATCTTTGTGCAGTTTGTATGTTCTCCCCGTGTTTGTGTGGGTTTCCTCCGGGTGCTCCGGTTTCCTCCCACACTCCACAAACATACTGGTAGGTTAATTGGCTGCTATCAAAATTGACCCTAGTCTCTTTCTCTCTCTCTCTCTCTCTCTCTGTCTGTGTGTTAGAGAATTTAGACTGTAAGCTCCAATGGAGCAGGGACTGATGTGAATGAGTTCTCTGTACAGCGCTGCGGAATCAGTGGCGCCATATAAATAAATAGCGATGATGATGAATCCAACTGTGCTGCGCCCAGATGATGGCTCGCAGAGAGCCTCAGAGGGGTAAAGGAGATTGGACACACTAGTACACTAAGTACCTGCAGATCACTATCCTCTTCTGCTGAAATAATACAAATCCTTGTCTCTGCCTGGCCGGCCATGGCACCGAAGCAAGTGCCTGACATTCTTGTATCTAACTACCAAGCATTGATATCTGTGGCTGAAGCTCCACGTCAGGAGAGGGGTTATTACAAACTTGGGAGTTGTAGTAACCTGTTAGGGAAAAATCTTACTCCTGCTCTTTTGTTTAGTCTTATCTGGTTTAAACTAGACTTGCACATTATACCATACATCCCCTGTCATGTCAGAGCCCTGAAGACTTTATGCTTTGTAATGTTCTTGTACTTTCTAAATCCATTGATGGAAATGCAGCGTCGATGAAACCAAATTTTTTTTTGGAAAGTGTGACTGGTTCATTGTGTCTCCAGAACGGACCGTATCACGAGATCCTCTAATGCAGCATTATCCAACGAAATGATGCTGACAGGATACTTGGATAATGATAAACATATGCTCCTTTTTGGGGGCAGGGTCGCTGCTGGTGTGCTCAGAAATGCGTCTGTTCCAGCCCATAACTACAGACATGCTGCAGGCCTGTATAGTTCTGCAGTGCTTTGCCAAGGATTTTTTTTTTTCTTCTCTGATTGTCCAATAGAATAGTCTCATGTGTTCGAACTCTGTGTTTGCCACTGCGTAATAGTCAATTTGCCACGTGTAGCTAGAGGCAAATGTGTTAGAGACAGTGTTGCTCTACTCTATCTGGATTTATTATAATTATTTACTAATAAGTTTTCTCTATTAAGTTTACATGTTATTATGTATTGTAGAAATCTTTATATTTATTTAATAATAAACAGTAAACTTGGTTTTCACTACAATAATACCGCTGTCCCCTTTAAGTTGGGCTTTTTAAGTTTGGTTTGGACTTGTTTTTCATTTTAGAGTTGGCAACTCTGATCCGGGCCCTGTGCAAGGCGGAGGAAATATCTCCCTATAATAATATATCAGACAGCGGGAATTACCCCCATAGAGTTACCCCATGTTTATGTGCAGCCTCCCGGCCATCAGGGCTTCATATACTAAAGCCTATGCTTAAGTCAAAGAAACTGAAATCCAAAAAACACAGTTTTACATTGGTAAAGGAAAAGAACAAACCTATAATAAAGGAAAAGTTTACTGTAGAAAAACATAAAATTGCCAACATGCCATTCTACCAAAAGCAACAACAAGCATCGCAGCATCATCTAGCTCCCCTTTCTCAGCTAGATCCCAATGGCCTTGTCACTGACAAGATCTGCTTCCACTGGTGTATGACTTCCAACTGTAGAGTTCATTGACAGCAGTGTGTCACACTTTAATGGAAATCACAGCTATGGAGCCAGGAATATGATGAAGCATAAGAGGTTTATTAAATAGGTTTAAATGAGAGAATTCAGGAAATGGTACCGAGCATAGTAGATGCTAAAGAGGGATTTCTGAGTAACGCTGAAAACTGGTAGCAAAGGAATACAGCAGAATCAGGCAGAATGGCAGAGTGGAGAGAAATCCTGTGCAGAGATGTCAGCAGCAGCATGTAAAAGTCCCAGAGCACAAAAGAAGCAGGAGAACACAACAATAAGGAACAGCAACCAAACAACAAT
Source organism: Mixophyes fleayi (assembly GCF_038048845.1). Lineage (NCBI taxonomy): Eukaryota > Metazoa > Chordata > Amphibia > Anura > Limnodynastidae > Mixophyes > Mixophyes fleayi. The sequence goes on along the minus strand of NC_134413.1, from coordinate 83,280,100 downwards.
AACCAGCACAGGTAATAGAGGAAGGTATAAATAGGGAGCCACCAGGTGCAGGATATAATTAGTGCAACAGGTAAACCCTTAGTAGTGAGAAGGAGAAAGGCACAATAGCAGCGTCTCTGGTGAATCAGAGGTACTGCCAGATAATACATACAATGTACAGTCCAATTTAGTCCTGGAGGCAGCAGTTGCCAATACAAAGCAGCATGCACATACAATACTTTAGAAAAGGTGAAGGCAGATCCTGCTACCCCTCCTGTAGGAGTTTGTTAAACCTTTTAACATATGGGTGGGTGGTCCCAAGGTCAAATCATCTTTGCACTGTTTTACATTGTGGCCTTGGTCTATCAGCTTGTGCAACAGTCGACAATTCAGGTGTCAACAGTATTTTTAGGTCGCCAACTCACATGGTGGACAGTATGATTAGGTACACTATGGACAGTATTATTATAGGCCTAGGGATATGGTTAAGGACAGGTCTAGGGAAAGGGACGGAGAGGGTTAGGGACAGGTCTAGAGATAGGGACAGGGTGAGAGTTAGGGATAATACTGTCTACATTTGAATTGTCAACCTAATAAATGTGGACTACATTTCAATTGTTGTCCTAATAATACTGTTGATGTCATTATATTGTCAACTTTATAACCTTGTCTATTCTGCTGCCCCATCAATCATATTATGTAAATCCAAAATAAGGGTGGGTGGGAGGACCGGAGGACAATTCCATCTTATACCACTTTTCTTTTCTGCCACTGCTGTGTGGCAATGTTTCCTAGATGTGTTATGAACTGCTGTGTGTTGGTGCCGTTGCTCTGTCGATTGGTAACCAGCCAGCTCGCTGCAGTCTTTGGCCGAAACTGGATGAAAATAATATTGTGACCTGTGAGGTGGTCATAATTTACTGGAAATTATTGTTATTGAGGTTAATAATGTAGGAGGCAAAAATAGCCAAATTATGTGATTTTAGCATATTTTAGAAATGTTTAATAAAAATATAGATCCAAAACCAAAACACGGGGTCAGTGAACATCTGTAGTAGCAACACCAGGAGTCCCTCCTACATTCAAACAAACAGACACTATTATACTGTTTATTATATAACATATGTATCTCACAACCTTAAGTCCTCAGTCTCCCTCCAGCTCTCACAGGAAGGGTCTCTCATCCTCATGTCCGTCTCCCTTGTACGACCTTGTTGTCGTCTCTTAATGTCAATCCTCCACTAATACTAGTTCGAGACCATCCATGGAAACGTTATTATACTTAATTGTATCCATGTCACTGTTATCTGTATCAGTCATAATACTTCTTGTAGTCATGTTTGTCATATCCATAAGATGATTGTCCGGCGCTACACAGTCTGTGACGTCTTATAAATAATGATGATGATCACTTGGATAGTATGATCTCTATGTTGTGACCCAGTAGGTCCAGAACTGTCGCCCTAATCCTAGCAATTTAAGCAGCCGCTCCTACTCCTCGTGTTATATTCTCCTACAGGGCTATCACACCTCATATACCCTAATACACATTATTACACTGTGTGCAGGTTATGACTGACAGTCTTTCCTACACGCTATCAGAATTGAGCAGGTACGAGTCCTCTGCTCACACCTACAGCGTCCCAGCTGTCCTTATCCTAGACACCGATGGAGTCCCTTAGATACTTCACTGCTCCATACACGGACATCTACATCATCAGGATCCCCTCCCGCAACTTCTCCCTCCTTCATTACTCTTTAAGCAGAGTGTCCAAATGCCAGCCCACTCTGTCTCCCACTCCCATAGGCTATTTACATGGCACCATTTCTACTACACAGTCGCTTCCACTGTATCCCTGATGAAGTCCACAACCAGCAGCATTGTGTCACCCAGCTCCTGCCCTCCCCATTACTTCAGGAGCTCTGCTAAACGCAGACACCCAGCGGCAGATTCCCTGCGCAGGTTACACAGCGATGGAACTCACCCCACAGACAACAGGCTCACCCCATGTGTCCTGTACTTTAGCTAACTCCCCCCGCCCCCCACACTACCTAGCCACACATACCAGATTGGGCCCTATTACTGGTACCATCACCATTTTTTGGTTTTCCCACTGGTTAGATAGCTCCCATTATCCACCATATTTGCTCAACACATCTCCCTGAGCCTCAACTGCTCTTGTAACATAGAGAAAGAACTTGAACATCACCACTTCCATTTGTTTGGGGGGAGATCCAAAACACCACCCACATTCTGTGACTCTTCTCACATCTGTTTCTTCAACGGGACAAAGTACTTCAGGAATTATCCACAGAACAAGTGCACCAATACCCAACAAGAGGAATGTATCACCGACCATCCACTTCACTCTGAAGGAACACCTCCACCGAACAAAGAACAGGAAGACAAAGAACCAAACGAAAGGAACATCTCCCAACAACTTTGTCACTCTAAATGGTAAATAAGTATAACACATACAACACCCCACCGCCTATAGATCCCACCAGGTTGCACCATGTTATCCCATTTGCTTTCCACATAGGGCCGATACCACTTTGGTTGCTGCTCTGTGGAAAACAATCACAGCTCCACTGATTCATCCTCACAGCGCAGACAGTATCCTACATCCCCACGTATAAATATGAAGGATTTATTATAAAGACAGATTGCAGAGAAATCTGCCCCTAGGACAAGTGGACTCTTCGTCCCTAATAAAATACCAACATTGTGATTGCCGACAGTTAAAATGCCGTATTTTATCAGTGTTGGGGAACGTGAAATACCAGCATTTAGCCCGTCAGCAATGTTCATGTCGGCAGGATAAGTGCCGGTATTTCTTCCATCACAATTTCGTACCCAACCCATCTAATGTTATGTTCTTTTGGCGGTCGTGGAGTCAGAATAAGTGAAGCAAGATTCGTGACAATCACCTGGCTGATAGTATACCTGTCAAAGATAAGCCCCTCTGGCTACTCCCTGATTTAATATCTTATCATATATTTCAACAGTCAGACAGTATATCACCTCTATTTTGTCAGGAAAACCTATCCTAACTGCCTTTACCAGTCACAAACCGCCCTCTGCACACTCGTGACTTGGAATTGTTTACTGTAAGGGAACACACCGGATTCCACCCCAAATCTCACACTCACTTCTTTTCCTGAGGCTACAGATTTGCTGAATCGCCCCAAACAGCGCTCACACAACCACACCCACCTTAGGTCTTGCCCCCACCTATTGAATATGGGCAATAGGACTCCAATATCCTGTCCCACACTGGCACGCAGTGACCACTCCTTGTTACACAAAGTTAACAAGGCACCAGCAATCAAAGGGTTAAGCCTTAACCCCTCAAGGCTCTATGACACAAATGTACATGCAGGCACACACTAGGCTTGGTATACATATGTATTCGCAATTCACACCTCAGCAATGAAAGGTTTTAGCATGGTCAAGCAATCTTATCTCTTCTACACAGGCAATGGATTTGTTTTTGATAAATAAGGACAGAACTATTAAATTGTTAGATTTAATATACAAAAGCTACAATGCTTACAGATAATAAAAAAACAATTAGATAAAGATTTGACATACAAATAAAAAATTGCAAACAGTTGTAAAAACAAATGGGATGAAAGTACAGAGCATCACTTACGTATAATAATCTGTATGCCTGGGGGTAGGCAAAAAAAGATGGACAGTCCTTCAATTAGATTGATCCCCAAGAAACTGACAATTTGCCCCTTCCCAACACAGGTTTTTTAAGCCAAATGAAATGAAACAGTCTTCACAGGGGGAGTCTTAATGCTAATAGGGGGGCAGGATGTCCCCTGGGTGTCACTATGGTTTGCTCACAAATATTGCAAAAGTTTTGACCTTTGGTAATACCTCACAGATATATCCCAGAGACATAACTCCCCCTTCAATAAACCAGTCATAATCTCCCACACATTTAAATACCAAACATGAGGAAATTATGACAATGTGACTTACCTTTTCCACAAACGTGATTATAGCTGTTCCCGGATACCACCAGTACCTGTCATTCACAACCCTGGTGTGATTTCTGCTCCCCAGTATGGAGTGGCACACAGGTTTCCCAATATATGAAATATGAAGGCATTTCCTTCCAAGTTCATATTTCTATATACCTACATAAAGAGAATTTAGGTTTTACCTGGGTCTTCAAGATTCTCACCTAGGCATATGGCTCTCTAATTTACATCTAGTGGTTCTTTTGTTTTTCTTTGAGGTTGAATAGATATTTTCCCACTGTTGCTGAGTAAGGGACAACCCCACCTCAGCTTCCCAGCGAAGCCGGGCTGGGGCTTTAGAGGAGGGAATCAAGGAGTGGAGATACTGGTACCAGAACGTTATTCCACCTTTATTGGCACCTTTTGTCAGTCTATCTCAAATTGGAGCTGGGGGCAAGGAGAGAGAATGAGAAGCTTTAGAGACCGTTAACACCCAATTAGAAATAGAAAGGGGAAAAGGTTGCGCTTCCTTCAAATATGTATAGCAGCCAAATGGGAAAACACCCAATGCCTGACTTGCAAATATCTATATCTCTCAGACAGGGGGAGGCTATAGCGGTCTTGGAGCAGAGAAAAAGGGAGAAAGAGACTCTGGGCAAACAAATCAGACAGAGATGTGATCCCTCTGTTTTAATTGGCAAGATTCAGACCCGGGATAAGTTTGAAGGCCGCTTGGAGGGAGAGGTTATGAGATGGAAGTGTAAAATCCGCATGCAATCCAATAACCCTACCCCACACCTGCATGGCATCTTAGATGTATGCTGGTCTATATACAGCTGGGGGGGCGGACGAGTTTGGGAATCCAAAGTAGGGCAGGAAGGGAAAAGCTTGAGCCAGGGCCCTTTCAGTGTCTACCCAAGGCTTAGATGTCTGGGAAAGTGCTGCAATTGTGTTTATTCCTTTAATATGTGACATGTCTGCTCTGTGATGTTTATAATGATTATTCTATTTATTCCTAGACAGTTGAGCTGTGAGGAACCAGAGAATCTGTTACTAGAAGTCAACTGAAGGTGAAACCCGATCTGTGGAAATCACTGATTCCCTGAGGATGGACAAGGACAGGAGTGAGAGGATATTAAATCTCACCCTGGAGATCATCTGCCTGCTGACTGGAGAGGTGAGGGATTCTGGGAATGTCACAGTGACACAATTCTTACTGCTATAAATAAAACAGGGACATGACTGGAGAAGTGAGGGATTCTGGGAATGTCACAGTGACATCATTCTTACTGCTATAAATAAAACAGGGACATGACTGGAGAGATGAGGGATTCTGGGAATGTCACAGTGACATCATTCTTTCTGCTATAAATAAAACAGGGACATGACTGGAGAGGTGAGGGATTCTGGGAATGTCACAGTGACATCATTCTTACTGCTATAAATAAAACAGGGACATGACTGGAGAGGTGAGGGATTCTGGGAATGTCACAGTGACATCATTCTTACTGCTATAAATAAAACAGGGACATGACTGTTGTCACCTGAACAGCTGTATATTAGCAGCATGTAGATGGTCTCAGATAAAAGTATCATTCCCAGATGCTGGGATATATTGCATTGGCCACAGTATGTTGTTTTTCTACAACTAATACATTCATGAGACTTTAGGCTTTACAGCTTTTGCTGTATTTTTAGATGTTACTAAGTTTTACATATAGGTAATGATTTCCACTTTCCAGTGGGTAAATGTATGAAAGAGCGATTTCTGCAAGTTGCCGGAAATCTGTGAATTTGCAGGGAAAATTTAAAGTGGCAATGCCTTGTAAAAGCAAACTTACCTTTACAAGGCATCGCCAGTTTAAATTTTCCCTGCAAAGTCGACGATTTCCGGCAACTTGCAGAAATCGCTCTTTCATACATTTACCCCCAGGACTAATGTGCAAAATAGAAAATAAATGCGTATTTTATAAAGACATCCCCTGCCCTACCTGTAGCTGTTTCCTATATGCACTGTCTATTAGTGTGTATACAGCACTTGCCTCTCCTACTATCTTCCATATGTCAGCCATCTGAGTCCTCTGTCTACTACAAGCCCCCACTTCAAACTCATCTTATTGTTCGCACTAATTTGTTTAAAGCAGATGATAGATCCGCGGGGGCCGGCTGTAGATAGAGGACTCAGATAGGTGGGACGACTGAAGGTATCCGGAGCTGCAGGAGGTGTAAATGTTATATACACTCCACTTTCCTGTATTTAGTAAACAGTTACATATAGACTTTTAGAACAATATTGTATATTTTACATAATAAACCCCTAAGAAAACTTAAAAATATGTGGATCTTCATTTACCTTGATATCTCTCTCCATACACAGGATTACACAGTAGTGATAAAGAGATCTGGTGAGTGTGTGACACCCAGGAGCCGCCCCTGTGTGTCAGGAGGATTGAGCAGGACCCAAAGCCCCATCACGGTGCCTGAACCTCACTCACTGATACGTGAGGGAAACAATGACCAGAAGATCCTGGAACTGACCAACAAGATCATTCAGCTGGTGACTGGAGAGGTGACTGCTGGGAATGGAACATTATACAGTAACACCAGGGGATGTGTCTGGATGATGACTGTGTCATTGTGTTGTCAGGTTCCTATAAAGTGTCAGGATGAGTGGGAGAATTTAGAAGGGCCCAAGGATCTGTACGAGGATGTGAAGATGGAGAATCACCGGATCCTCACATCACTGGGTAAGAGGAGACTTTTAGTTATTGTAAAGTGGAGCAGTTTTAAGGGCCAAATGGATACACATCATCTGATAATCACATATAAGCAATGTAATCAGTTACTGTGTGTTTCTTACAGATGGATTCAGTAACAGAAATACCCCAGAGAGATATCTCCATCCTCATTATTCACAAGATTGTACACAGGAAAATCCCAGTATCCCACAGGAGTATCAGGTAGATTATAGGGTCCCACAAAATCCCCAAATGATTATACACTGATATTCTTCTGTTTCACCTTAAATTATTAAATCAAATACTATCAAATATGATCTTGTTATTGTTTTGCGGGCTATTTAGGATGGCGTCCTGACTGATATTAAAGTAGAAATTACAGAGGGAGAGGAAGAGACGTATGTGAGGTGTGATCAGCAGTGTAAGGAGGAGGAAATCCCTACAGATATCAGCACAGGTGAGTAATAAACACTTATTACAGAGAAGAGTCACATATTCTGCTTATTCAGTCACTAAAACTATCATTTATTCTACACCCTCCTCTGTCAGTACAAACTAATGAGGAAAATGTATCTGTCCAGTAGGAGAGTCAGGAGCCATCAGCCCCTATTAGACTCCTGTTCTCCTCCTCACATCATATCATTGTGTGCTACCAGCCCAGAGATCTGACCAGTCTCCTCTTCACATCATATCATTGTGTGCTACCAGCCCAGAGATCTGACTAGTCTCCTCCTCACATCATATCATTGTGTGCTACCAACCCAGAGATCTGACTAGTCTCCTCCTCACATCATATCATTGTGTGCTACCAGCCCAGAGATCTGACCAGTCTCCTCCTCACATCATATCACTGTGTGCTACCAGCCCAGAGATCTGACCAGTCTCCTCCTCACATCATATCACTGTGTGCTACCAGCCCAGAGATCTGACCAGTCTCCTCCTCACATCATATCACTGTGTGCTACCAGTCCAGGGATCTGACCAGTCTCCTCCTCACATCATATCATTGTGTGCTACCAGCCCAGAGATCTGACCAGTCTCCTACTCACATCATATCACTGTGTGCTACCAGCCCAGAGATCTGACCAGTCTCCTCCTCACATCATATCCTTGTGTGCTACCAGCCCAGAGATCTTACCAGTCTCCTCCTCACATCATATCACTGTGTGCTACCAGCCCAGAGATCTGACCAGTCTCCTCCTCACATCATATCCTTGTGTGCTACCAGCCCAGAGATCTGACCAGTCTCCTCCTCACATCATATCACTGTGTGCTACCAGCCCAGAGATCTGACCAGTCTCCTCCTCACATCATATCACTGTGTGCTACCAGCCCAGAGATCTGACCAGTCTCCTCCTCACATCATATCACTGTGTGCTACCAGTCCAGGGATCTGACCAGTCTCCTCCTCACATCATATCATTGTGTGCTACCAGCCCAGAGATCTGACCAGTCTCCTACTCACATCATATCACTGTGTGCTACCAGCCCAGAGATCTGACCAGTCTCCTCCTCACATCATATCACTGTGTGCTACCAGCCCAGAGATCTGACCAGTCTCCTCCTCACATCATATCCTTGTGTGCTACCAGCCCAGAGATCTGACCAGTCTCCTCCTCACATCATATCACTGTGTGCTACCAGCCCAGAGATCTGACCAGTCTCCTCCTCACATCATATCCTTGTGTGCTACCAGCCCAGAGATCTGACCAGTCTCCTCCTCACATCATATCACTGTGAGCTACCAGCCCAGAGATCTGACCAGTCTCCTCCTCATATCATATCATTGTGTGCTACCAGCCCAGAGATCTGACCAGTCTCCTCCTCACATCATATCATTGTGTGCTACCAGCCCAGATATCTGACCAGTCTCCTCCTCACATCATATCACTGTGTGCTACCAGCCCAGAGATCTGACCAGTCTCCTCCTCACATCATATCATTGTGTGCTACCAGCCCAGATATCTGACCAGTCTCCTCCTCACATCATATCACTGTGTGCTACCAGCCCAGAGATCTGACCAGTCTCCTCCTCACATCATATCACTGTGTGCTACCAGCCCAGATATCTGACCAGTCTCCTCCTCACACTGTCTGGTTTATCTCATTGGACATCAGTCTGACTCCATGAAATTACCCATGAGCCTCCTGTACACTACCTCCTGTGACATTATCCATAACCATCTCTCTACCACATGTGACATTACCATGAATATTTGATCCTCAGCTGTATATTATCACTGTAATACTAATGCAGAATATGAGATTATTCTCCTCCCTCTAAGATCACATACACCCCATCACAATATACACTTCATGTGGACAATATTACTGGCTAATTAGTCTTCCTGTTGTAGAATGCTGGCTGGGCAATGTGTATACTTAGGAACTGTTAGGCACAAAAAAACAACCCAAAAAACTGACTGTTTTATGCAAGTTCAGTAAACACAGCAATAGTTGTATGTTAAAGACAGTTAAACATGGTGTAACATGGGTGCATTGTGCTTGGTAATGCAGTATTATAATTATGGGTGGGGTACGTTGAAACGGCACTGTCAACTCCGACAATGTTTTAAACGACAGGGGAATAACGCTGCCTATAATCCCTACAGTACTGAAATGACTACTTACCATATGTCAGACATGTAGTTTTAACGGAGCTTCAAATCGCCGTCCAGTGTTCAGTCCGAATGGCCTCAATACCTAGTATGAAATGACAGACTGAAAATGCTGGGTTTTAAAGCACCAATACCCGGACCCCACGCCTGTATTACATTATACCACCTGTATTATTAGTACCATCGCTAATTATAATGAATTGTTGAAGTTTGCAATTTGAAATTAAAGAGCTGGATAGTTCAATTTACTCATAGTATGAAAATGTTGGTAATTATAATATGTTACTGAATGTAAAATAAAATGTCTGTTTCTCTTTCGTACCATTAGGGGACACTGCAATACATTGGGGTATAATAGGTGGAAAAGGAGCTAAATCTAAAAATGAAGAACAGCTCCTCCCCTACTATGCCCCTCCCATGGGAGCCATCTTCAGTTTTAGTAAAGTGCCTCAGGAGTTGGGTTTATGTCTAAGGGCTCCTGTCCTGTATTATATATTTTCATTTTATGTTTATAATTTTTCCCATTCTGTCAGGGACGCCTCCCCAGGGGTGAAATGCCTGTCGGCCACTTTCAACCTGGGTCCCTGATCAAGGGAGAGTAGCCTGTTAGGCTGCCCTCTCCTCTGCAGCCCGCCAGCTCTTCATTGTCACTGCCCACGGAGCTCCGGCGGAAGGCTGCAGATTCCCTAATGACGAGCATTACCAGAGGAGTCTGTTAAATGTGGGGACGGCCACCAGAACAGATCTCCTTCAGGGTTAGGGTTACTCTATACATAGTCACCAGATTGTCTGTCTTAGCATACTTCATCAGGATTACATTGAAATATTGGCACTCTTTAGCCTAGTATAATGTTGGGGACTTGCATTTCTTCTCCTTTCACGGTGTTCTGGTGTTTTCCCTTCTAAGTTTAGGATACCTGCAACATGACTGACAGAGGGACTTCCAAGCCTACGTAGGGCCGCTGGTAGATCTGTGCAGCTTTCTACGAGTGCCAGGTGTATTTCTCGTTATCTTTGGGGCAGTTTGACACAGGATGTCCTTGTGTAGGATGCGAGAAGGGGTTCCACCATGACCGCTTTCTGCGAGTCCGTCAGGGGCTGTGAAGAAACCGTCTTGCGCTGAGTCGCTGACGACATCCAGGGCCGATCTCATTTGGGTGCAATCTCTGACATGGGGTAGGTGGACCTTTTATTTCTTGAAAACAATCAACACACATTCCTGCTTCACAGATAGTGATAACTACTAGTGTGGCTTCCCGACTAGAAGTAAGTTAGCTATGGGTCTGGCTAGGGATGCTTCCTCATGGAATGTCTCTTCTTGGAATGCCAGTTACGGTATTCCTGGATTCATATAGGACTTGTTTCTGCTTTCCCTCCATGGAGGATGGGGAGTTGATTCACCAGTCTGGGGAGAAGAATACTTGTGGGGAAGGAGATTCCTCTGTGATACACAGTGTGTATGGCTGGGGCCTGAGAGTCTAATTCCTCTAACTTCCTCTTTATGAGTCAAAGTTTCCAGATGTATTGTTCAAACTGTCTCCTCAGCCTAGGCTGTCTGTCTGTTCCAGTTACTTGGTAAACTTTAATTTCTTCTCTCCTTATCTTCAGTAAATACAAATAAGGACAAGCTCCTCCCAGGATAACTTCTCCTGTTGTCACCTCGCTAGCTCCATCACAATGCCTGGGAGCAGCGTTGCTCCAGGTCAATGCTGGTACCAGGTTAAAAAAAAAAATCCTTATAGCGGCACGTGACAAGGCCGTTTGTTAAGTCCGTTCGGGTCTCTGTGATGAGTACGGCTCTTCAGACTGGACAGCACAATTGGCCACCGCTCACACGAGGTTGGGCCTAGTGCTGTGTTTTTCTAATGGTTCATACCCTTTTGAATAGATTAAACACAGGCATCTTGGATGCTGTCTTTCTTTCCCCTGGTTTTGTTACTATATTTTGGCGGCAAGGCATTCCTTCGGTTACGTTCTTGGCCAGCTGATGCAAGTTCTAAGGGTTCTCCGAAGTTTTACTGTTTCCTAAGAGCTATAGTGTTCTTTACTGTATCTTCAGAGGACGAGAGCTCCGTATGCCTGTCAGCGATGGAACACCGACTTGGCCCAGGTCTCAGTCCGTTCGTGTTTTCAGGTGCATGAAAGTTGCTTCCAATAGCTAAGGTCGGTACATTCAGTGTACAGTGACCTGACGAGATGAGGTGTTCCTTACCTCCCTGGATGTGGATGTTGTTTTCCTTCATGTTCCCATATTGAAGGGGTTTTCGTGTCTATGTCCGTTGCAGTTCACGATGGACGCAGTGAGTGTCAGGTTTGCCCTCGTTTCAGCTTGTTCCCACTCCATAAGCCTTTGCCAAACCCCTCGCCATCATCACACCTCTTTCACTCTCGAGGCGTAAATTATGTGCCAGTGGGGAGAACGTTGTATCACCTGAAGTCGTCCTCTTCCTTTCCGACGGGCTTTCTGGGGAAAGGCTGCAGGTTTCGCTACCCCAGTCTTCCTGGATCCCAGTAGAACGACTGAGGTTCTTCGGATGGATCTTTGGCTCAGTGTCCTTTTTGTTGTTTTTCCTGGAGGGCCCCGACTTTTTCGTTATGATGAGAGCGGTGCATATCCTGGCCAGCCCGGACATGTCTTTTCTCCGGTACATGACGTTGGTAAGGCCTGGGTTCCTGGGGGTTTCTCTGGCACAAAGTATTCCGGTCTGTTCAGCAAATATCTCTAGTAAATCACCCGGATACTGGATATCTTCCTGTTCCACCCATCAGCTGGACAGGCAGATCGTTATTCCTTGGCCTCTCGGTCTACGCTTGCTTGCGGGTCGCTATATTCAGACCGGGCTCACAGCGACATGGCTGTAGCGCAGTTATAGAGGTCCATGACGGTATGCCAGGTACAGGTCTAGGTCAGCTCTGCCACAGTTCTCCCAGTGCTGGAGTTGTGGGAGTTGGATGAGTGGCAGGTTTAGCCCCATCAGGTTCCCTCTGGTCAGTGATCTCTCACACAGAGGTGGTAGATCAGCAGGTTCAGCGCCGGGGTCTGCTAGAAATATTTTGTGGGCTTGTGTCTGTTCTTCTTGGTTTCTCACATAATTTATTAACCCCAAGGTGGTGCATACGGGTGCATGACGATCCGTTACAGTTTGCTGGAGCATTATATTCCTATTGCTTCCCATGCTCCCACGGATGTTACTGACGCTCCTATTGATGGCTGCCTTCGGGGCACCGGTCTGGCTGCATCGGGCATGGTTCTCTGGCATCCTGGGGTTGGTCATTGGTCCGCCTTGCGGCTAATCCTTGTCTTGTAACTGCCTGCTTTGCTATTGGCTTGGCAACAGGACTCCTGATACCATGTTTCCAAGGGCCAGGGGTTTTCTTCCCTCGAGCTGGAACAGGTTGTGATCACGGGGTGGTTCCTTTCTTCAGTTTGATGTACACATACGTGGGTGACCATCACATGCACACTCTAGTCTGGTTGGATACCTTCCATGGTGGTTGGCTTCCCTTAGGGCGCTAGACTGGTGCCGGTTGGATTGTCTTTTCCTTCAGGGGCGGTTGGTGCTTCCTAGGTGGCGCATGCAGTTGCTTAGGCAGACTTGGTTGTTCCAGGTCACTGCGTCGTCGGTCGTCCACACCTTTCTGGTGTTCTGGGGGACTGCCAGGGTTTACATTCCAGAATGTATATCTTGGCTGCACAGTCTCATACTCAGTGATTTCAGAGCAATCCCTCCCTTAGGGGCAGCTTAGGTATATCCCCAATGTATCACAGTGTCCCCCAATGGTAGGAAAGAGAAACTTTTTACTCACCTTAAAATCTGTTTTTCTGACTCCATTGGGGGACACTGAGCACCATCCCTTTGCTCTGTCTGCTGGTTGGTTATGATTTAGGTATGTTGTTTTTTTTACGCCAGCTTCATCCCTCTCTTTCGGACTTTGTTATAAAACTGAAGATGGCTCCTATGGCAGGGCGTAGTAGGGAAGGATCTGTATTTTAGTTTAAGATTTAAAGTCCCCTTGCTCCTATTCCACCTACTATACCCAAATGTATCGCAGTGTCCCACAATGGAGTCAGATTTTATGGTGTGTTAAAATCCTCTTTTCCATACATTTATTTCCAGCAGATGGATGCAAACACAGGAATATCTCAGATGGAACTTTGATTTTGTCTACAGATTTTGAAAAAGAAGATGACAACATCACACATGATTCTCTAGGAGGAAACCCCACTACTCTAAATATACATCCAATACTTCACAGAGAAGATCAATCATCTGATCCCTCTAATCATGAGGAATATTCTCCTGATAACCTAGATATTGTTACATATAGTACAGCTCATACAGATGATAAAGTATTTATATGTCCTGAGGGTGGGAAATGTTTTACACAGAAATCACATCTTGTTAAACATCAGAGAACTCACACAGGTGAGAAACCGTTTACATGTTCTGAGTGTGAAAAACGGTTTACATACAAATCAAAACTTATTAGACATCAGAGAACTCACACAGGTGAAAAACGGTTTACATGTTCTGAGTGTGGGAAATGGTTTACACAGAAATCAAATCTTGTTGAACATCAGAGAACTCACACAAGTGAGATACCGTTTACATGTTCTGAATGTGGGAAATGGTTTACACATAAATCATATCTTATTAGGCATCAGAGATCTCACACAGGTGAGAAACCATATTCATGTTCTGAATGTGGGAAATGTTTTACACAGAAATCAATTCTTGTTGAACATCAGAGAACTCACACAGGTGAGAAACCGTTTACATGTTCTGAGTGTGGGAAATGTTTTACACGTAAATCAAATCTTGTTGAACATCAGAGTACTCACACAGGTGAGAAACCGTTTACATGTTCTGAGTGCAAGAAATGTTTTGCACAGAAATCAAAGCTTGTTGAACATCAGAGAATTCATACAGGAGAGAAACCGTTTACATGTTCTGAGTGCGGGACATGTTTTACACAGAAATCAATTCTTGTTGCACATCAGAGAATTCACACAGGTGAGAAACCGTTTACATGTTCTGAGTGTGGGAAATGTTTTACACGTAAATCAAATTTTGTTGACCATCAGAGAACTCACACAGGTGAGAATTTGTTTCCATGTTCTGAGTGTGAGAAATGTTTTACACGTAAATCAAATCTTGTTGTACATCAGAGCACTCACACAGGTGAGAAACCGTTTACATGTTCTGAGTGTGGGAAATGTTTTATACAAAAGTCAGAGTATGTTAAACATCAGAGAACTCACACAGGTGAGAAACCGTTTACATGTTCTGAGTGTGGGAAATGTTTTACACAAAAATTAAAACTTATTGAACATCAAAAACTTCACACAGGAGAAAAGCAATTGGATATGAAACAAATGTACTGTGATACTCCAGATATTGTAAAAGTAGTTGATATTTTAATGTAACTTAAACAATAGTTTACATACATATATATATATATATATATATATATATATATATATATATATATATATGTAATGTTTTTTCAACTGTTTTTATCAAACAATCAAAATGGGTACAACAAAACTTTGTACTTAAAATACCAAATGAGAGTTTTTTTCTACATCTGTTTTAAGTATAACAGACATTTTATGCAACATACAATATCTTAGTTCTTCGAGTATTATGTAGAAAATTTGAAATACAAAATTGACGTGTATTACCCGTGTCACTGTGCACACGCTATCTTCATATCCTGTTCCTGGATAGCCTCATTACATAACCACACACTTATATTTCATAAGATACACCTAGTCCTGTCCTTTATACTATAGTAACATCCAATTCTCACAGAGTTCTCTATATAATACTTAGGGACATATTCAATTACAATTTGCGGCTGCGATTACATGCGGCTGCACGGGTCTCGGTACCGCAACATCGTGGATTTCGGTGCGCACAGAAATCTGCGATAGTGCGCTACCGTAATGCCGCTTTATACGCGCAGCCGCGAATTGTAATTAAATTCCCCACTTTCTGTCTCAAGGCAATATAAAACCTTAATGAAATGTAGATATTTGTATGATAAAGCATATTTACTCGCAACAATGTTACAATATATATTCAATAAAATCTTACACACAGTGCATATATGTTAATCTGTGTTTAGGCTCAAGACCCTAATACTTCTTTCTGTATTTCATAAATGTGTAAAATATTGTGAGTGGATGTATGTACACGTGTGTGTGTCCCAGATCCCATTAAACTCTGATTATCATAGATATGTTCCAGTTTATAAATGCACTGCTATTCCTGTATACAATCCACACAGAATCAACACACAACCCTCACTATATCGCAAATGTATAATACATAACACCACTGTTCTTGTATCATGTGCATACATATCACAACCTCCATATATTCTCAATAGTACATGACATTACATCAAATATATTATGTATCTCACACGGGGGCCACTGTGTCCAATCACTGAAGCCATATTATCTTCTAAAACACAAACTCCACTTATAAAGCACCATATTCCTGTTTACATTATCCACACTGTATCCCGTAAATAAGCACAGTCCCACAATTATACAGCATTGCAGGAGGTATAGTGCAGTGTAGGGATCAGTACAATGCAGCATAGTGCATACAGCATTGCAGGTGATATTGTGCAGTGTAGGAATGGGTACAATGCAGCATAGTGCATACAGCATTACAGGTGATATAGTGCAGTGTAGGGATCAGTACAATGCAGAATAGTGCATACAGCATTGCAGGTGATATAGTGCAGTGTAAGAATGGGTACAATGCAGCATAGTGCATACAGCATTGCAGGAGATATAGTGCAGTGTAGGAATGGGTACAATGCAACATAGTGCATACAGCATTGCAGGAGATATAGTGCAGTGTAGGGATCGGTACAATGCAGCATAGAGCATTGCAGGAGATATAGTGTAGGGATCGGTACAATGCAGCATAGTGCATACAGCATTGCAGGAGGTATAGTGCAGTGTAGGAATGGGTACAATGCAGCATATTGCATACAGCATTGCAGATGATATGGTGCAGTGTAGGAATGGGTACAATGCAGCATAGTGCATACAGCATTGCAGGAGATATAGTGCAGTGTAGGAATGGGTACAGTGCAGCATAGTGCATACAGCATTGCAGGAGATATAGTACAGTGTAGGAATGGGTACAATGCAGCATATTGCATACAGCATTGCAGGAGATATAGTGCAGTGTAGGAATGGGTATAGTGCAGCATAGTGCATACAGCATTGCAGGAGATATAGTGCAGTGTAGGAATGGGTACAATGCAGCATAGTGCATACAGCATTGCAGGAGGTATAGTGCAGTGTAGGAATGGGTACAATGCAGCATAGTGCATACAGCATTGCACGAGATATAGTGTAGTGTAGGAATGGGTACAATGCAGCATAGTGCATACAGCATTGCAGGTGATATAGTGCAGTGTAGGAATGGGTACAATGCAACATAGTGCATACAGCATTGCAGGAGATATAGTGTAGTGTAGGAATGGGTACAATGCAGCATAGTGCATACAGCATTGCAGGAGATATAGTACAGTGTAGGAATGGGTACAATGCAGCATATTGCATACATCATTGCAGGAGATATAGTGCAGTGTAGGAATGGGTACAATGCAGCATATTGCATACATCATTGCAGGAGATATAGTGTAGTGTAGGAATGGGTACAATGCAGCATAGTGCATACAGCATTGCAGATGATATGGTGCAGTGTAGGAATGGGTACAATGCAGCATATTGCATACATCATTGCAGGAGATATAGTGTAGTGTAGGAATGGGTACAATGCAGCATAGTGCATACAGCATTGCAGATGATATGGTGCAGTGTAGGAATGGGTACAATGCAGCATATTGCATACATCATTGCAGGAGATATAGTGTAGTGTAGGAATGAGTACAATGCAGCATAGTGCATACAGCATTGCAGGAGATATAGTGTAGTGTAGGAATGGGTACAATGCAGCATATTGCATACAGCATTGCAGGAGATATAGTACAGTGTAGGAATGGGTACAATGCAGCATAGTGCATACAGCATTGCAGGAGATATAGTACAGTGTAGGAATGGGTACAATGCAGCATAGTGCATACATCATTGCAGGAGATATAGTGCAGTGTAGGAATGGGTACAATGCAGCATGGTGCATACAGCATTGCAGGAGGTATAGTGCAGTGTAGGAATGGGTGCAATGCAGCGTATTGCATACAGCATTGCAGGAGATATAGTGCAGTGTAGGGACCAGTACAATGCAGCATAGTGCATACAGCATTACAGGTGATATAGTGCAGTGTAGGGATCAGTACAATGCAGCATAGTGCATACAGCATTGCAGGAGGTATAGTGCAGTGTAGGAATGGGTACAATGCAGCATAGTGCATACAGCATTGCAGGAGATATAGTGCAGTGTAGGAATGGGTACAGTGCAGCATAGTGCATACAGCATTGCAGGAGGTATAGTGCAGTGTAGGAATGTGTACAGTGCAGTATAGTGCATACAGCATTGCAGGTGATATAGTGCAGTGTAGGAATGGGTACAATGCAGCATATTGCATACAGCATTGCAGATGATATGGTGCAGTGTAGGAATGGGTACAATGCAACATAGTGCATACAGCATTGCAGGAGATATAGTGCAGTGTAGGAATGGGTACAATGCAGCATAGTGCATACAGCATTGCAGGAGATATAGTGCACTGTAGGAATGGGTACAATGCAGCATATTGCATACAGCATTGCAGGAGATATAGTGCAGTGTAGGAATGGGTACAATGCAGCATGGTGTATACAGCATTGCAGGAGATATAGTGCAGTGTAGGAATGGGTACAATGCAGCATAGTGCATACAGCATTGCAGGAGATATAGTGCAGTGTAGGAATGGGTACAATGCAGCATAGTGCATACAGCATTGCAGGAGATATAGTGCAGTGTAGGAATGGGTACAATGCAGCATAGTGCATACAGCATTGCAGGAGATATAGTGCAGTGTAGGAATGGGTACAATGTAACATAGTGCATACAGCATTGCAGGAGTTACCAATCAGCATGGCAGTAGGTCAGCCATCACGGAAGGATTATATCAGACACACTATCCTTATCTGATAACACAGAACAGCAGCATTACATGCAGCTCTATAACCATTCCCCTCTATAAATTCACCATTTCTTCAGTCATGTCTATGAGCACTGTATAATCCCTTACTAGCACAGTATCTACTACTATGAACTCTATATTGTCTAAACTCATGTTCCAAAACAGACCCAATAATTACACAATATTACATCACAAATCCACGTATATTGTTCAATCATAATCCCCTATACTATCTCACAACCATGGTGCTGTATAAAGTGCATACAATTCCTATTTATGGAACACAATCCAGGCACAGTCACATATTCATCACATTCTATCACAATAAGAGGATTTTAACTCACCATAAAGCCTGATTCTCTGACTCCATTGGAGGACACTACTGTACATTGGGGTATAGTAGGTGGACTAGGAGCTTAGGCACTTATACATTTGTTTAACAGACACATACTCCTCCCTACTATGCCCCTCCTCTCTGCCAGCAACCTCTGTTTTGCATAACCAAGCCTAGAAGAAAGGTCCTCAAGGCAAACAAAGAAACCAAAGCTATAACAGAATCAAACTAATTTTCAGAGGAATGGAAGGGTGCACAGTGTCCCCCAATGGAGTCAAAGAAACAGATTTTACGGTAAGTAAAAATTCTCTTTTCCCTTTCCTACCATTAGGGGACATTTCAGTTCATTGGGTACATACCAAAGCTGTCCCTAAGGGAGGGATTGCTCTGGAACGACTGCAAGCAACACCTTGCACTCAAAGCTCACAGCCGCAGTGGCGAAGCACCATGACGTACCGCCTAAGAAGCTCCAATAGCCCTAGTTGCGTGAGTCTTCAAAGCCTCTGGCACAGGCCGCAAAGCCCTAACATACACCAAACAAATGGTGGATGTTATCCAGCGAGCAGTGAACTGTTTAGAAGCAGGCCACCCTCTATTGTGCACATTATACAGGATGAAGAGATCATTCGTCCTATGAACAGAAACCGTGCTATCAATATAACATTGAATGGTGCGGACAACAGAAGGAGTCATCCGAAGAACTACATTCTCCTGATTCAAATGGAACTTGGACACTATCTTCGAGACAAAGGAGAGGTTTGTGCGGAGTACCACCCTGTCCTTGTGAAATACTAAAGATAGGGGATTACAGCACAACGACCTGAGCTTCAAAACCCGGCGAGTGGAAGTGATGACCAAAAGGAACACAGTCTTCCAGGTGACATGACGTAAGTCCACAAAATACAAGGGCTCTGAGCACGATATTGAGATCTCACGGTTCCACCACCTGGACAAAAGGGGGTTTGACCTGAAAAACCCCTTGAAGGAACGTCTGAACATCCTTCAATCCCGCCAACTGGCGGTGGAAATAGATGGAGAGCCCAGACCTGTACCTTGAGTGAACCCAAACGCAATTCACTATCAAGTCCCGCTTGCAAAAAGAGCAAACGGGCGAGACTAAAACGAGAAGTGTGAAAGCCCTGAGATGCGCACAGGAGGATATACATCTTCCAGACCCAGTGATAAATGGCTGAAGAAAAAGAATTTCAAACCCTTATTATGGTGTTCACAACCTCTTGTAAGAAACCCTTGGCCTTGAGAAACAGGGTTTCTACAGCCATGCCGTCAAAGTCAGCTGATCTAATAAGTGACAGAGAAGAGGCCCCTGAACTAGAAGGTCTAGGTGCAGAGGTAGACGAAAGTGAGGCGCTGCCGCCATCATCTGAGATCCATGCCGTGTGTGACCAATAGGGGGACACCAGAATTGCTGGCACGCATTCCTTTTTTAACTTATTCAGAACTCGCAACAGTATTGGAATAGGAGGAAACTAGCACACCAAGTGGACGTGCCATGGAATCTGTGTATCCTGCCTGAGGGTCCCTTGCCCTCCTGTAGTAAAGGGGTACCTGAAAATTGAGTCTGGACGCCATAATGTTAATGTCTGGATTC
This sequence comes from Mixophyes fleayi, assembly GCF_038048845.1. NCBI lineage: Eukaryota > Metazoa > Chordata > Amphibia > Anura > Limnodynastidae > Mixophyes > Mixophyes fleayi. The sequence continues at coordinate 83,259,727 of NC_134413.1, read as the reverse complement.
CCCTAACGCTCTACCAGCAGGATGAAGACATCCTGACGATGATGATGACTTTATTGTGCAAACTGACGCATCACAGTATGAACTGGGAGCAGTACTTAGCCAGGTGGGACCTGATGGGAAGGAGCACCCTGTGGCCTATTTGAGCAGAAAACTGCTAAACCGGGAGGTGGGATATGCCACAATTGAGAAGGAATGTTTGGCCATTGTGTGGGCAATGTAAAAACTTTAACCTTATTTGTAAGGATGACACTTTACAGTGGTGACTGATCATAATCCTTTAAAGTGGCTACAACACACCTCAGGGAAAAAAAAAAAAAAAATTGATGACTTTGCCATAATTCACAAGCAAGGAAAGGCTCACAGCAATGTGGATGGACGGTCTCGGCAGGAAGAGCTGGATCTAAGAAACCCGCTGGGATTGCCTATGGTCCCTTTGTTATAATGACACTTCCTACTTCCCACATTTCAGAACTGCCCTAATTTGTGTGATGCCCTGTTAAACAAAAGGTTATATTTCATTACAAATGTTAGGGACACCCGGTTCTCTTATATCCAGCATTTATTCTACTACAGCAGGATATAAAACATCTGTTGTAAAATAAGGGTACAAGGTCGTGTAATAACACCCACCCGTCCCCACTCCGTCCCATTAGGTATCATGTCACTACTGTGTTGTTTTAGCCCAGTTACTCGAAGTGTGCTACATGTTCCCCTCCAACAAGTAATATCTACACCTTGTCCCTCTGTTATTGGATGTATTAAATTGTGTAAATCCAGTTAGCCCAGAAAAACATTCTCAAACCGGTGAAGGGGATCCTTGAAATGAACTGTTTCCCACCAGTGTGCAGCCTGCTGTAGTAAAATGTATGTGCTCCAGCTTCCACAAGTCACCCTGAGTAAGGACAGAACTCCCAGAATGATGTTCTATCATCGTAACATGCAGCAGTAACTGCGATATCAATAGTACACATGAGAAGCCCACAGAATAGCAGTAACACTTCCAGAGGCACCGCTGAATTAGATGTTATATATAAAGCTTAACGCATTTCTCCACTTATTGTGTGATTTCTTCAGAAGGAGAACTGGGGCAGCAGATAATTCAACTTTTAAACCTATATCCTCCTGTAAAATTACTAATTAAAACTTGAAAACAAATGGGCTCTAATTCACAATGTTAACCCATTATCTGCCCCAATGATTTCCCCTATGATGATCTATAAATCCAAACCATTGATACAAATATAAAGAGGATTCCTAGAAGGAGAGGAAAATGAGGCGGTACCAAGCAACCAAAAGACGCAGCTTCTTTAATTATTAACAGATGGCATTTTTAAATGTCACTATACACTTACTTCCTCTGTGCTCTTCCTACGGTAAGTCACAGTTTAATCATATTCCACAGCTAACCCTGTGTTATTTAGACCACACTATCGCAAGTCTTTCATTACTTAAATAACATACAAACCTCACACAGTTCTTTTCTCAGTAGTTATTGCTCCAAGGCTGTATGTACTATAGAAAACCCAGAATCAGTGTAGATATTTACTTATAAGTTAATATCTTTGACTTACACAACAATGTTAAAACGTATACCTTCAGTTACATTATCTCACCGTACATATAACAGTTCAACGGTTTGGGTACGAATTACCAACATTGAATATGCTGACACTTATCCTGTTGAAAATGTCATATTAATTTTGTCGACAAGCTTACAATGTAGACAGTGTGACTGTTGATGGTTAGTAATGTTGACAGTCACAACGTCGGACCCACTGATACAAAACAATTTTAAAAAAAGCAAAAAAAAAAAGAATATTAAATAAGCTCCCCCCCTACCCCTCACCTTCCCAAAACACATTAAAACTGTCAAACCCACTGGAACACAAAGGGTTAAAAGATTTTTTAAAAGTGTGCCCTCCCCAGTAAGATTAACCATAGTGCTGGTAGAAGCAAAATCGGGGGGACAAAATGCGTGGGGTCTCCCTTTTTCTCCAACCAACACTGGGCTTAGCTAGCCAGGGCTGGTGGCACTATAGCAGGGGAACACGCAGCGTGGGGTCCCCCTGCCATGATGACAACCAACCCAAAAAAGTGCGGGCCCCCAGCCAAGTGCTGAAAGCACTAGGGCTCTTTCCACACCCATGGGGGTGGGGTAATAAAAGTATTTATAATAGAGAAGACACCATTTAATCCTTAGTGTGTTTTTTCATTTTATAACTGTTTTGTGCTGACGCATAGCCGGCAGACCCTCCGACATTGCTCGCTTAATGTTAACATTGTGACCGTTGACAGTCACACTTGAGTGTATTTTAAGCTTGTCGACAAACTAAAAAAGTTGGCATCTATCCTGTTGACATTTTCATGTTGACAAGTTTAGTGTCTGCATATTCAACATAGGTAACATGACCGCCACCGAGTTACCATAGATGATACAATATCTGTGTGTAGGTAAATTAACTTCCATCACTGATCTCTCCTTGTATAGTATAATTCCCATGTTGTTCAGTATTTTCTCAGTATTACAATCTCAGACTCAATCTACCAATGACAATTCCAATCATATCAGTCTCAGATCATCTAAATCTCAACATATATTAAATCTATAGATTGTAAGCAGGAACTTCTCACCTCTTTGTCTGTTTTACCCAGTTTGTTTATTAGTTTACTGTGTTTGTCCCCAATTGTAAAGTGGTACGGAATATGTTGGCGCTATATAAATAATGATGATCTATCACATTTCAATCCCAATCCTATCAGTATTATCTCAGATCACAATCGTATACATTTCAGCATATACTTAATCTCAGTATTCCCATTCTCAACCTTATAGTGTATCCTGGCCCCCAATACATATTGTGTTACCATTATCTGCCATGTTGTGTGTTGTGTGTCTTCCTCCTGGTTACATTTTATCTGCCATGTAGAAGAGTGGGAAATAATTAGGGATGTGCACCGGCGACTTTTGGTGTCTCGTGTTTTGTGTTTTGGATTCGGATTTTCATGATGTTTTGGGTTCGGATTTGTTTTGCAAAACACCTGCCGAAAGGTTTTGGTTCGGATTTAAGGTTTTGGATTCGGATTTTTTTTTGAAAAAAGCATAAAAAGTTCAAAAATCAAGTTTTTGGGCTTATTTTCACTCCTACGCTATTATTAACCTCAATAACATTCAATAACAATCATTTCCACTAATTTACAGTGTATTCTAAACACCTCACAATATTGTTATTAGTCCAAAACGTTGCAACGAGGTATCTTTCTGGACTGCGTAGTGAAGTGGTCCCCACAATATAATAAGAAAACCATCAACTGGTCTTAATCGCACCAAAAAATGTACCTGGACTGCGTAGAGGAGTGGTCACCACAATATAATTTAAAAACCCTGAACTTGTATGAATCGCACCAAAAAATGTACCTGGACTGCGTAGAGGAGTGGGTCACCACAATATAATTTAAAAACCCTGAACTTGTATGATTCGCACCAATAAATGTAACTGGACTGCGTAGAGGAGTGGTCACCACAATAAAATAAGAAAACCATCAACTGGTATGAATCGCACCAAAAAATGTACCTGGACTGCGTAGAGGAGTGGTCACCACAATATAATTTAAAAACCCTGAACTTGTATGATTCGCACCAATAAATGTATCTGGACTGCGTAGAGGAGTGGTCACCACAATATAATTAATAAAAAACCCTCCACGGCTCTGAATTCCCCCCAAAAAAATTCTGGACTGCGTAGTGGGGTGGCCCCGGTACCCAATTTGATACCGGGGCCACAATATAATAAATACACCCTCAACTGGTCAGAATTCCACCAAACAAGTATCTGGACTGCGCAGTGGGATGGCCCCGGTACTAAATTTGATACCGGGGCCACAATATAATAAATACACCCTCAACTGGTCAGAATTCCACCAAACAAGTATCTGGACTGCGTAGTGGGGTGGCCCCGGTACTAAATTTGGTACCGGGGCCACAATACCTCCTCCAAGTTCCAAGTATAGTGTTTCTAACATATTAACACTACACTAATTCTAGCACGTCAATACCTCTTGTTTTAAATAATGACAGGGCATTTAACTTTTGATTTAATTTTTTGAATTTGTTGACATTTTCTTTTACTTTTTGAACATGGCAAACGACTGTTGAATGGTCACATAATGCCCAAAAAAATAGTTGCAAGATGGAATTGTCCTTGGGAGGATGTCCCTAGGTGCTTATTTGAGCTTTACATAAGCTACATATGGCCATGCATTGGTTGTCCGGATTTGGATAAAAATAACTCCAGACCGAAGAGGTGCATTTTTTGGTCTTCTGACCAGGCATGACGATGGGCTTTATCATCCCATGGACATCAGCTGTTTCCCCCCCTGGTGCCTCATTTTCAATAACCACATCACCATCCTCATCATCAAGTTCCTCCACAGCGCCAGCTACATCATCAATAGCCTCCTCCCGAGCCACCTCTTCCCGTACAGTGATGGGAAGGTCAGGCTTGACAACCACCAACACCCTTGGACTCGCCTTGGGGATTTGTGATAATTTCTCTTTAGAAGGCAGAGTTGTTTGCTGTTTTGTTGCTGACAGCATAACTCTCTTCAATTTTTTGTAGGGGGGAGAGGAGGAGGAGGGCTAAGATCCTTGGGTGAAGCTGGACCACTAGTCATGAACATGGGCCAGGGCCTAAGCCGTTCCTTGCCACTACGTGTCGTAAATGGCATATTGCCAACTTTACGTTTCTCCTCAGATGATTTTAAGTTTCTCTTTTTGCTATTTTTTGAGAACTTGGGCTTTTTGGATTTTACATGCCCTGTACTAGGAGATTGGGCATCGGGCTTGGAAGACGATGTTGATGGCATTTCATCGTCTATGTCATGACTAGTGGCAGCAGCTTCAGCATTAGGAGGAAATGGGTCTTGATCTTTCCCTACTTTAACCTCCACATTTTTGCTCTCCATTATATGTAGCACAAGATACTGCAGAATGTGTGAACTTGGTAATATTGCAGTACCAATGGGCTTATACTGCAGGATTGGTTTTGCAAATTTTGTTGTAATTAAATTTTTTTCTTATTATTTTTTTGTATTTTTTTTTTATTTTTTAAACACTTGGGAATATTGGGGAAATAACTATGCCCTTAGAAGCACAGAGCACAGGACACAGGACCACTGGACTGAACAGGACACAGCACACAGGACCCAGCAGCACCACTGAACTCAAAATTGACAGAGCACAGCACACAGCACCACTGGACTGATACTGCAGAACACAGCACAGCACAGCACAGAACTAAACAGCACAGCACGAGATCTACCAGGACAGAGGACCACCTAACACACCCTCCCTCTACCCTGATCAATGCCCGAGTGAAGATGGCGGCGACTAGCGGGGAATTTATGGGATCTGAGTATCGCGAGATCCGACAGCGGGATTATGACTCCGAGCCTTGGTTTCAAGTTTTCATTTGGGGCCAATACCCAGATCTGTCTCGGATCCGACTCGGATCGGCAACGTTCGGGTGGGCTCGGATTCAGGAAATCAGAGTGCGCTCATCTCTAGAAATAATAAGAGGTGATGGAAATCATTACTGATCTCTTCAAAGATCAATGAGGGAAGAGCGAGAAATGCCTTGTGTGTGTGTGTGTGTGTGTGTGTGTGTGTGTGTCCTGGACGTGTTTAGCTGTGTGTGTGTCCTGGTTGTGTTTAGCTGTGTGTGTCCTGGTTGAGTTTAGCTGGGTGTATCCTGGTTGTGTTTAGCTATGTGTGAGTGTGTGTGTCCTGGTTGTGTTTAGCTATGTGTGTGTGTGTGTCCTGGTTGTGTTTAGCTGTGTGTGTGTCCTGGTTGTGTTTAGCTGTGTGTGTGTGTGTGTCCTGGTTGTGTTTAGCTGTGTGTGTCCTGGACGTGTTTAGCTGTGTGTGTGTCCTGGTTGTGTTTAGCTGTGTGTGTCCTGGTTGAGTTTAGCTGGGTGTGTCCTGGTTGTGTTTAGCTATGTGTGTGTGTGTCCTGGTTGTGTTTAGCTGTGTGTGTGTGTGTCCTGGTTGTGTTTAGCTGTGTGTGTGTGTGTCCTGGTTGTGTTTAGCTGTGTGTGTGTGTGTGTCCTGGTTGTGTTTAGGTGTGTGTGTACTGGTTGTGTTTAGGTGTGTGTGTCCTGGTTGTGTTTAGCTGTGTGTGTCCTGGTTGTGTTTAGCTGTGTGTGTGTGTGTGTGTGTGTGTGTGTGTCCTGGACGTGTTTAGCTATGTGTGTGTGTGTGTGTGTCCTGGTTGTGTTTAGCTGTGTGTGTGTGTGTGTGTGTGTGTGTGTGTCCTGGTTGTGTTTAGCTGTGTGTGTGTCCTGGTTGTGTTTAGCTGTGTGTGTCCTGGTTGTGTTTAGGTGTTTGTGTGTGTCCTGGTTGTGTTTAGCTGTGTGTGTCCTGGTTGTGTTTAGGTGTGTGTGCGTGTGTCCTGGTTGTGTTTAGCTGTGTGTGTGTGTGTGTGTGTGTGTCCTGGTTGTGTTTAGCTGTGTGTATCCTGGTTGTGTTTAGCTGTGTGTGTGTGTGTGTCCTGGTTGTGTTTAGCTGTGTGTGTCCTGGTTGTGTTTAGCTGTGTGTATCCTGGTTGTGTTTAGCTGTGTGTGTGTGTGTGTCCTGGTTGTGTTTAGCTGTGTGTGTCCTGGTTGTGTTTAGGTGTGTGTGTACTGGTTGTGTTTAGGTGTGTGTGTCCTGGTTGTGTTTAGCTGTGTGTGTCCTGGTTGTGTTTAGCTGTGTGTGTGTGTGTGTGTGTGTGTGTGTGTCCTGGACGTGTTTAGCTATGTGTGTGTGTGTGTGTGTCCTGGTTGTGTTTAGCTGTGTGTGTGTCCTGGTTGTGTTTAGCTGTGTGTGTCCTGGTTGTGTTTAGGTGTTTGTGTGTGTCCTGGTTGTGTTTAGCTGTGTGTGTCCTGGTTGTGTTTAGGTGTGTGTGCGTGTGTCCTGGTTGTGTTTAGCTGTGTGTGTGTGTGTGTGTGTGTCCTGGTTGTGTTTAGCTGTGTGTATCCTGGTTGTGTTTAGCTGTGTGTGTGTGTGTGTCCTGGTTGTGTTTAGCTGTGTGTGTCCTGGTTGTGTTTAGCTGTGTGTGTGTGTGTGTGTCCTGGACGTGTTTAGCTGTGTGTGTGTCCTGGTTGTGTTTAGCTGTGTGTGTCCTGGTTGAGTTTAGCTGGGTGTGTCCTGGTTGTGTTTAGCTATGTGTGTGTGTGTCCTGGTTGTGTTTAGCTGTGTGTGTGTGTGTGTCCTGGTTGTGTTTAGCTGTGTGTGTGTGTGTGTGTGTGTGTGTGTGTGTGTGTGTCCTGGTTGTGTTTAGCTGTGTGTGTGTGTGTGTGTGTGTCCTGGTTGTGTTTAGCTGTGTGTGTCCTGGTTGTGTTTAGCTGTGTGTGTGTGTGTGTCCTGGTTGTGTTTAGCTGTGTGTGTCCTGGTTGTGTTTAGGTGTTTGTGTGTGTCCTGGTTGTGTTTAGGTGTTTGTGTCCTGGTTGTGTTTAGGTGTGTGTATCCTGGTTGTGTTTAGCTGTGTGTGTGTGTGTGTCCTGGTTGTGTTTAGCTGTGTGTGTCCTGGTTGTGTTTAGGTGTGTGTGTGTGTGTCCTGGTTGTGTTTAGCTGTGTGTGTGTGTCCTGGTTGTGTTTAGCTGTGTGTGTCCTGGTTGTGTTTAGCTGTGTGTGTGTGTGTGTCCTGGTTGTGTTTAGCTGTGTGTGTCCTGGTTGTGTTTAGGTGTGTGTGTGTGTGTGTGTGTCCTATTGTTATTTAGCTGTGTGCGGGGGCAGAGCCTCTGTGCAGGAAGTAGTGACTTACAGCAATATGTACATTGTGATGGAGTCTTATCCCATACAGCTGGTTTTCAGCATTTGTGTAAACTGATTCAATGTGGTTGGGAGAATAGGGGGAGTTGTGTACAATGAATGTAATCCACTCGTCTCATGAGCAATATGTAGGTGAAGATTCCCCCTATTAGTACACATACATCAATAACAAGGGATTGCTATTCTCATTAGGTTGGACTGTTTGTTTACCTACTGCAGGTGGAGAGTGATCTCACTGGTCGGACATCCAGGTGTCCGGGTTGAGTCTTTCAATAAACCTCTTAGATTATAATCAATCTGTTTTATTTCTTATCTGTGTCAGTGTTTAATCCCTAACTGCGCATATATCCAGTAACTTGCCTCCTAGTCTTTAATAGGGTCCAGTGTTACCTCCACAACAAATCAGAGGTTACCGGAGGTAACTGGATCCCGGTATCATCACCTCCCCCGGTATCATCACCTCCCCCGATATCGTCACCTCCCCCGGGTATCGTCACCTCCCCGGTATCGTGACAACAGCTACAAAGAGATCACTCTTGAAACCGTTATTGAGTGAAAAAGTCCATTATTTCAACATTTCAGTATGGGAACAATAAGCAACTAAGGTTAAGGGCTGGATAACTAATGAAAGACTAAGCAGGGAATTCAATTCTCAGCTGTATTTTTTTTTTTTTGTTAACACCGTGGTAAATAATTTTAAAGTGGTTTTCGCTTATTCTGGAGCACATTTATTTTACCCCTTACTCAAATCTATTTAAAACACAACTGGTTTTTTTAGCGAAAACGGGACCATCGCGGACAAGTAGATGATCCATTGAAAGTATAGGGAGGGAGAAGCATTAAAGGTTATTCAATTCTTTTTAAACGCAGCGCGGTAAACTTTCAAATGGCCAATTCTATCTCACACCTCTCATGGCTGTGCATAACAATAAAAACATAAGAAAACTATTGAAATTATGTAATAATGTAAAAAAAGAAGAAAAATTATGTTTCTCAGTAATGTATAACATGGAAAAGGTGAATTTTTTTTTTCAAAAAGCATGTAAAAAAAAAGAGGATTTATATACTTACGTTAAATCCGTTTCTCTGATTCCGCCTGGGGGACACTGCTTACCATGGGGTGTGAAGGGGAGCATGGGAGTTTGCACCTAGCTAGTTAATTTCTACCATTGCTGACAGACCCCTCCCCTCTACATACCTCAGCCTCTTCCTCTTCAGTTATTTCCAAAAGCACCAAGGAGAAAGGTCAATCAACCAAGAGCATATAGAGGAAAGGCAGAAGGGAGGGATCGCAGTGTCCCCCAGACGGAATCAGAGAAACGGAATTAACGTAAGTATATAAATCCTCTTTTCTCTTTCATCCAGTCTGGGGGACACTGCTTACCATGGGTACGTTCTAAAGCAGCCCCCTAAGGGTGGGACCGCTCTGAAAACCCCGCTCGTAGAGCACTACAAGCGAAATCTGCATCTGCGGATGCGAACATATTAAATTGATAGAATTTGGTAAATGTGTGGACAGAAGACCAGGTGGCTGCCCTGCAAAGCTGGTCAGCAGAAGCCCCATTTCTTGCTGCCCATGACGCCCCTACCGATTTGGTGGAATGGGCCGTAAGTCTCTCCGGCACAGGCAGGTTAGCTGTCATGTAAGCCTGCTTAATAGTTGCCGTAATCCATCTTGCAATGGACTGTTTAAAGGCTGGCCAGCCTCTTTTGTTAGAATCATATAGGACAAACAGGGAATCAGTACGTCTAATCTTAGAAGTTCTTTTGACATAAATACGGAGAGCCCAAACCACATCTAACTTTTTCATAGACTGCCGATCAGAGTGAGAAGAAGAGGAAAAAAAACGGAACTACAATTTCCTGGTTCAAATGGAAAGAGGACACCACCTTTGGAACAAAGGAGGGGAGTGTTCTCAGAACCGCTCTGTCCTCATAAAAAAACAGATATGGCTTCCGGCAAGACAGAGCTCCCAATTCCGATACCCTACGTGCCTATGCAATTGCTAAAAGAAAAACAACCTTCCAGGTCAAACACCTCAAATCTGCCTCAGGTAAAGGTTCAAAGGGAGGCCCTTTAAACATGTCCAGTACCACGTTAAGATCCCATGGTGCTGTAGGTGGAACATAGGGAGGTTGAATATGTAAGACTCCCTGAAGAAAAGTCTTGACATCTGGTAACTCTGCTAATTTGCGATGAAAAAAGACTGACAGAGCCGATACCTGAACCTTTAGGGAACCTAAACGAAGACATGTTTCCAGCCCATGCTGAAGAAAAGCCAATAAGCGAGGGAGACGGAAGAAAGACGTGTGATATGACCTATTTTCACACCATTTGATATAGGCTCTCCAAATCCGCTGATAGATGCTTGCATCATAGTGTTAACTACCCTAGAGGAAAAACCCCTAGCCCTCCAGAGGCTGGCTTCAACATCCATGCCATTAAACTGAGCTGAGGAAAATTCTGGTGACTGAAGGGACCCTGAAGAAGGAGGTTGTCTTGTGGCGGAAGACAAAATCCTTATCTTATCGGAAGACCCCCTTGCCTTACTCGTCTGAGCATGCGAGGAAGCCTGGGAATCGGAGGAACCAGGTAACCCAACCTGAGCTCCCATGACATTGTCATTTCGTTCACTGCCACCGCTAAGGGATCTCTTGCCCTTGCTAAAAACCTGTGAACCTTCTTGTTGTGTCTGGAGGCCAAGAGATTTACATCCGGAAGACCCCACCTCTGAACTAAAGACTGAAATACATCCGGATGGAGTGACCACTCCCCCGGCATCATTTGATTTCGACTTAGATAGTCGGCCTCCTAACCCCTTATTCTTGGAATGAATACTGCCGAAACTGCCAGAACCTAATGTTCTGTCCAACAAAAAATCTGAGCTGCAATTTTCACTGCGGCTGCACTCCTGGTTCTTCCCTGCCTGTTGACATATGCCACAGCCGTGGCATTGTCGGACTGGATTCTGACAGGGTGGCCCTAAAGGAAGGGACTGGGCCCCCCAAAGGGCTAAAGGAATGGCCTACAACTGTAACACATTTATTGGTAAGGCTGATTCCTGGACCGACCAAGGTCCCTGGAGCTGGAGGAGCATGATTACCGTCCCCCAACCTCTCTAGTAATGGGAGGACCCCATTATGAATCTTAGGCTGCAAATGACTCTTTGTAAAAGAAGAGAGGCGACACAGACTTGTATTGCCTGACTTCCTGATCGCCTTCGGGGTAGAGGTGTAACAAAAAAACCATGTGGTACCAGACCCAGAAGGTTTAACATGTACCCCCCTGCTATAATACCCCGAATCCAAGTGCCTTGGGATGGCGCTGCCCCCTGTTCTCGAACAGAGACAGACGTTTCCCCCCGCTGCGCCACCTCTGGCAGAGTAGAGTGATCGTCAGGATGCAGGCTTCTCCTGTGTCCTAGAGGCCTGGCGCCTAGCTGCAAATGAGGATCTACCCCTGACTGAGGAGCCTCAAACATCTGGTTGTCTACCTCTAAATGACTGTCCTCTAGGCCAGGAGTTCCCTCTAAAGGGCTGACGAAAGGAGCTAACCCGAGAAGTCCTGCCCCTACCTGAGAATACCGGTAAAGAAGTGCTTTTGCCCCCTGTTGCCTGGGAAATCATAGTATCCAATTCCGGCCCGAACAAACCTGCTGCTGAAAAAGGAATGGATTCAACGGACTTCTTTGATTCCGAATCCCCTTCCCAGGATTTCAGCCATAACGTTCTTCTTGCTGAAATGGATGCAGCCTGAGTAGAGGAGGACACAGACGCTGAGCTCTGAGCCGCCTCATAAAAGGTACACCGAAGCCTCTTTCAGATGCAAAGCCAGGGAAAGTAAATCCGAGTCCTGTAAGGCCTCTGCCAGTTGGCTCTAGCAACCCAAGCAGAAGCAAATGTAGCTCTAAATGAAGAACCCGCAGCCACAAGTATAGATTTTAGCTGGGATTCCCCCCTGCGATCATTGGCATCCTGCAGAGTAGCCGAACCTGGGGCTGGTAGTAAAGTGTGTCTGGCCAAACGGGCTACTGGAATATCTACCTTAGGAATACTCTCCCAGCGGGCCACATCTTCCTCCTGTAATGGATACAGGGAAGAGAACTTTCTGGGAACAGAGAACCTTCTATCAGGCTGTTTCCAGGCTCCCTCTGCAATATCTCTGAGTTCTACCGAAGGAGGAAAATGGATAGCCTTCCTTTTGGCCTTCTTAAAGAGACTTCTGTCTCTAGGAGTAGGATCCTCCGGTTCAGGGAGGTCCAACGCCTCTCTTACCGCTAAAACCAAATCATTAATAAAATGGCTTTTAGGGTCTTCTTCCTGTTCCAAAGGTTGCCCCAGGTCAGGATCAGAATATACTTCCCCCTCCTCCTCAGAGACCGCCTCCAGGCCTGAAAGGACCATAAGGATATTAGTGGGTCTAGGCCTCTTCCTCTTAGCAGGCGGGATGTTTGGGGATTCAAGTAACTGGTTTAGTTTATCCAAACCCTTAATAAAAGCTGCGGACCATGCCGGCTCTGTGGGAACAGGGGCCTGGTCTGTAAGCAATGAGGAAGGTCCTGGCATAGACTCTTTAAGAGAACCTGTGGCAGCAGGAAGGCCCAAAGGCGTACTAGCACTATTCGCCACCGCGGCTGCCACAGTAGACATCATCTGATTAGACTGTGACACCATCTGTGCTAAAGAGGAACCGACTGTGTCAGGGAGGCCACCCAGGCCAGCTCCTCCGTCAGTGGGGCTGCAACAAACTGGGATTGCATAGGGGGACCCACTGCATCGCAGACAAAACATAGAGCCAACGGGTCCCTCTGCCCACTAGGTAATTTTGCATTACATTTTGAACAAGTGAAACACTTTACTTTAGGGCCCTTTCCTTTATCTGTCATTTTACAAAGGAAGGCAGACCAAACATACAGACTTAAATTTAGCTGTTAGAGAGCGGGAGACAGCATAGAAAATAATATGAAAAAGAAAAAAAGAACAGGCATAAAAGTTATACTTGTAAATTGTTAAACCAAAATAAAATAACTTGGCAAGTGGGAGAACTATAATATAATTTCCACTAGCCCACTTAGCAGTCAGCAATACAATAATATATGTTTAAATAATTCAGATACTTAGCCACAGCCAAACAGGGGAGAAGTCCAACAGCAATGCCTGGTGCCTGCTCCCTCTGCTCTGCGTCCTTTCCCGGGCTTATGTTTGGCGCCAAAAAGGCTGGGCTAATCCAACTTTCCATGGAGAGCAGGGTAGCTCTATATCATAGCTCCCACCCCTCTGATAATGCTGTCTCTCTGAAGTGCTTTTCCTGCCCCATTAGCGGGGAGGAGAAGAAAACAAATAGTATATGGCAGAGTAGTGGAGACCTCAATTGAGGTCTCCGCAGCGGATTTTCACCCCGATGCCCCCTCCTATGTATGAGGGGGGATCTTGGTATGGCCCCCTTCCGTTTCCTCTCCTCCGCGGCTATATTTTAAAATGGCCGCCGGCATCCTTTGCATTCCGATAACCGGCCCTCCGTGCCTACGGCAGCGCCGGTTATCGGTGAGGCCCCAAGAGTGACAGAGTTCCGGAGAGACCGCTAGTCACTCTGTATTCAAGCACCCTAATTTGCTCTGCCAGTGAGAGCCTCTGGCTCTCAGCTGACAGAGCAGTGCCTGCGCTGCTGTTCTGGGAGTGTGTTCTCTATAATAGAACACACTCCCAGGTCTGACCAAGATATTCCTACAAAAAAAAAAGAAAAGAAAAGAAAATCTAGCAGCAACTAAAACAGTGCCTAACTCCATGGGCACCTAGAAAAAACTGAGGAGGAAGAGGAAGAGGCGGGGGTATGTAGAGGGGAGGGGTCTGTCAGCAATGCTAGAAATTAACTAGCTAGGAGGGGGTGAGGTATAGAGAGGTTATTATACAAAGATAGAGTAGCGGGTTCTAAGAGGGCAGGGTTAGGCGGTGGAAGGGTAGGCTAGCCTGAACAGATGGGTTTTGAGGGAGCATTTACAGTTTGACAGGCTAGGTGACGCCTAATAGAATGGGGGGGGGGAGAGATTGTTCCAGAGAAGGGGGGCAGCACAGGAGAAGTCTTGGGAATGAGAGGTGGTGACCAGATGGGAGATGAGGTGGCGGTAGAGGAGTATGAGTGGAGATGAGGTTGAAGAGATATGGAGCAGTGGAGTTATAGAGTGCTTCACAGGTAAGGCTAAGGAGTTTGAAGAGGATTCTGAAGCAGAGGGGGAGCCAGTGTAGGGCTTGGCAGAGAGGGGAGGCAGATGAGGACTGGCAGGAGATGTAGATAAGTCGGGCTGCAGCATTAAGTATGGACTGAAGAGGAGCGAGACTGGTAAAGGGGAGGCCGGTGAGTAGGCTGCAATAATCAAGATGGGAGATGATCACAGAGTGGATGAGAATTTTGGTGGTCTCGGAGGAGAGGAAGAGTCTGATCCGGGCAATATTTCGGAGATGGAAGCGGCAGGGCTGGGTGAGGGATTAAACGTGTGGGGTGAAGGAAAGGGAGGCATCAAGGGTGAACACCAGGCACCAAACTTGGGGTGAAGAGGATATGATGATGGTAGTACAAATAGTGATGGAGAGTTAAGGTGGTGGTGGTGGGGGGGGGATGTGTCTAGAGAGGGGGAAGATAATAAAGTTCTGTTTTGGCCATATTAAGTTTGAGGAAATGTTGGGCCATCCAGGCAGAGAGGCAGCAGGACACCTGATTGAGGATGGAAGGGGAAAGAACAGGAGAAAAAAAACGTATATTTGGGGGTCATCAGCATAGAGTAGGTACTGGAGGCCGAAGGAGCTCTTGAGATCACCCAGTGAAGAGGTGTACAAAGAGAAGAGCAGAGGGCCCATGACAGAGCCCTGCGGGACTGCTACGGGAAGTGGGGAGGAGGCGGAGGAGCCAGAGGTAGACACAGAGAAGGAGTGGTTAGATATAGGAGGAGAACCAAGAGAGGACAGTGTCAGAAAGGCCAAAGGAGCGAAGGGTATGCAACAGGAGAGGGTGATCGACAGTATCAAAGCCTGAAGAAAAGTCCAGGAGGATGAGGAGGGAGTAGTGGCCTTTAGATTTGGCAGACAGAAGGTCATTAGTGACTTTAGCTAGGGCAGTTTCGGTGGAGTGAAGGGGGAGAAAACTGGAATGAAGAGAATCAAGGATGGAGTTGTTGGAGAGGTTGTTATTGAGACTGCTGTAGACTAGCCATTCAAGTAATTTAGAGTCGAAGGAGAGGAGGGGGATGGGTGGTAATTGGCCAGGGAGGTGGGATCAAGATTCAGTTTCTTGAGAATCGGTGAGACTAGAGCATTTTTGAAGGATGAAGGAAAGGTACCACATGAGAAGGATAATTGAAGAGGTGGGCAAAGTAGGAGCGGGCAGTGGGTGATAGGGATCTGAGAAGGGATTGGATCAAGGGGACAGGTGGAGGAGGGAGAAGACAGGAGTAAGGAAAACACTTCCTCACTGGAGGTAGGGCAGAAGAAGAACATAAGAAGCTGGTTGGAGGACAGGGGGATGTAAGAGATGTTGGAGGAAGAAATTTCAGTACGGATGGCAGAGATTTTGGTGGAGGAAAATGTAGGGAAGGTCTGAGGCAGGGATGGATGCTGGGAGGGGATGACGGCGAGGTGAAAGTAAGGAATTGAAAGTAGTGAAGAGGCGGTGGGGGCTTGAAGACTGAGAAATGATGAGAGATTTAAAGAAGGATTCTTTGGTTAGCGAGAGGGCAGAGCAGTAGGAGGACGAACTTGAAGTGGAGAAAGTCTGCCAAGGGACAAGATTTCCTCCAGCGGTGTTCCGCTGTGCGTGAACAAAGTTTGATGAAATGTGAGAATTTAGAGTGCCAGGATTGGGGGTTGGAGCAGAGGAGGGAAGCAGCACTGGTGGGACAAGCAGAGTCAAGGGCAGAGGAAAGGTTGAGGTTATAAAGGAAGGTTGCCAGGTTGGGACAGGTGACATTGGCTAGGGGGGAGAGAAGAGTTAAAGAGAAGAGTAAGGCATAACCTAAACACTGTTGACCACAGGGTGAAGAGTGATAAGGTTATGCCTAGAGAGAATGTGTTTAGAAGAGGGGAGGGGTAAGGGAGAAGGAAACGAAATGATGGTCAGAAAGAGGGAATGGAGATATGGATGGCGAAGTCAGAGAGGTAGCAACAGTGGGAGAAGACACGGTCAAGAGAGTGGCCAAGACAGTGGGTGGGGGAGAAGGTCCATTGTGATAGGCCAAAAGAAAAGGAAAGAGCAAGACGTTTAATTTCAGAGTGTGACAGGATGGACCGCCCTATTCCACCCTGCCTGTTGTTGCTGGGAACCATCTGAGCTTACTTTGTCAACATTCCGTTTTGTTATTCCGAATACGCCCCTCCTGCCGCAGTAGGAGGAGCCTGCTGCCACCACTGGATTCCGTTATGGCATCCAGAACCATGTTCCTTCTGGGTAATTGTCGCTGCTAATTTACTCCCGTGCTGGTACCCCTGACAGCTTACTATGGATCTGTGCTGTGGAAGGATCCCTCCTGGCCAGAGCTGCTGGGTAGCGACAGAGCGGTGCAACTGGAGAGCTGGGTCCAAACCTCAGAAAAAACTGGAGGACAGATTAGATTTAGGGTCTGATCTGTAGGTCACAGGATTACAGTAGTGAAGAGGTTGTGAAGCAGGGTCTTGAAGCAGAGAGTGATGTTTATTTCGCTCAAGTGTCCTGGCAAGGACAGTTCCACTGATTAAAAGTATCAGTGGTCAGGTCAGATGGAACATCAGAATTTCAGTGTACAAGGGCTCTCTTTTTATAGAGTTTTAGACACGGAATCACAGGCTATTCTTAGAATCAGTATGCAACCTGTGTACACAAACATGGATTTACATGCAATGCAAAGCTAACAATATTTACGCTTACCTGTGATATCCTAAAACCTTGCTGTGATTTCCTGCATCTTAATTTGAAAACAGTGGACATCTGACAGCAAGTCTAATTACCTCTTCCTTTCCCTTAAAGAGTATTGGACTCTCACATCAAAAGGTCTAATCAACATGAGATAAGCATGGGTGCTTTCAATGGTTGCAGAATACACATTTCCTCCAAAGAAAAGATTTCCCCAAGACAAGTTACAAACCCCAAACAAGGCATTTCCTTACACCAAGATATACAAAAGACTTTCTAAACAAAGGCTTATTGTATCAGATATATTCATCAGAAATAATGCATTTCCTTTAGCAAGGTTAAAACAGTAAAAAAAAAAAGTTCTCCCCTGGTCTCAGAAAAAAGATTTCCTATATCAAAATATACACAATATGAAAAATAAGTGCATTGGCAATTATATAATTAATTAAGCGCCCTTCTCTCCCTATTTTCTTTAAATAAATTGATACCATAAGTTACTTGTAAGTGATTCAGTCACAGAGAGGTTACCAATAGGGATATTGAAGTTATCCAGAATGATGGAGGGGAGGTCAGAAGAGAAAAAGCCAGGCCACAAAGTTATCAAAGAATTGGGTCAAAGGGCGGTGTCACGGGCACTAGGAGTTGCTTACCCGAGTTTCACCAGATGGAACTCTGCTAGAGAGGCGGGGTTATGGCACGCACCTCAAAGCAGGCAGGTGAATGATTGGAGCGACACAACAGCAGGAGAGTAGAGATAGTCTGAGGAAGTCAGCGACTTGCAGCTATGGTTAGAGGAAAGTCAGCAACTTGGAGCAGTAAACTGGAGGCTGAAGATAATGTAGACACGAGGAGTGGACGTGGATAGGTGTTGGTAGGTAGAGGAGGAGTCAGTGGTCTGCGTACAGCAAGTTGTACCACTGCAGTGATGGGAAGAATAGTACTGGTGCAGGTAGGAAGCAGGGTAGTCGGTGGTCTGCGTTCAGCAAGTTGTACCACCGCTATGGTGAGGAGTCTGGTCCAGGTGTAGGTAGGTATTAGGAGAGTCAGTGGTCTGCGTATAGCAAGTTGTACCACCGCTGTGATAGGAGGACTTGTCCAGGTGCGGGTAGGTAGCAGGGAAGTCAGTGGTCTGCGTGCAGCAAGTTGTACCACTGCTGTGAGAAGGAATGAGGACTTGTCCAGGTGCAGGAGAATGAAGTTGAAAGGCAAACTGTGGCTGTATGGAAACAGCGCGAGTAGAGCAATGTCTTGTGAGGCAGAGATGGAAGGCACAATGAATAGTCTGTATGGAGTAGATGCCTTGCAGGGAGGAGAAGCTGGTCACAGCAGATATGCACAATAACGCTAAGTAGTAGCGTGAGGAGATATCGTAGCTTGAGTGAAAGCTTGTCCTAAATGAAGCAATGCAGTAACACAGTCTATATGGGTACTTGTACCCTGTGCAGCAAACAACAATGGATACAACTGGTATGCGAGCAATAGGCAATAGTCAATAGTCAGTAGAGCATACCCAGTTGTGTAGATCCGGAATCAGCTGAGAAGTGAAGCGTTGTAGCGGTATGGGAACCGCCGCTGAGTTGAGCAGGGAGCAGCGTGGAAGCTGAAGCACGAGTAGAGCTGGAAGCAGTTTGGAAACTGCACACAGGAGTAGAGCTGGAAGCAGTTTGGAAACTGCACACAGGAGTAGAGCTGGAAGCAGTTTGGAAACTGCACACAGGAGTAGAGCTGGAAGCAGTTTGGAAACTGCACACAGGAGTAGAGCTGGAAGCAGTTTGGAAACTGCACACAGGAGCAGAGCTGGAAGCAGCTTGGAAACTGCACACAGGAGTAGAGCTGGAAGCAGTTTGGAAACTGCACACACCTATAGAAGTTCACTGGGAGTGAGACTTCAAGATCAGGCCACTACCTAAGGCTGCAGGTGCCTTAAGTAGGGAGGGGTGATTGATCCATCAATCACATTAGTGGTCAGGTGTAGTTGTTAAAGAGACCTGCGCATGCCCAGTGCGACAGGATGGCGGACGGCTGCGGTTCCACACAGGTGTGAGCGGGAAAGATGGAGAACCACGTACCAGAGTGGAGGCACTCACACTCCGGTGAGTGACAGGCGGTATATGACTGCGACACGGAGATGAGAAGAAGGAGTGAAGAGACGGATGGAGTGAACCTCAAAAGGAGGAGAAAGTAAGGGCAGGCTCAGGAGGGATGACACGGAAGGTGCACGTAGGAAAGAAGGATGCCCACACCACCCCCAGGACGGTCCTCAGGTCTATCGGGTTGGGTAAAGGAAAGGCCCCCATAGGAGAGAGCAGCAGGGGAAGCTGTATCAGAGGAGGAGAACCAGGTTTCACTAAATGCGAGGAGGTTAAAAGATTTGGAGATGAAGAGATTATGAACAGAGGGCAGTTTATTACAGATAGATCTGGCGATGCAAAGGGCACAAGAGAATGGGAAAGAGGGAAATGTGAATGAGATTGCCATGGTTACAGGTGCGGGGGGGGGGGATGGAATGCAAGGTTTAGGATGTAGGGATGTAGACTAGGGCAGGGGGAGAAATGCCGATGAGGAAGGCAGGTGAAGAGATCATGGGGGTCCACTGGAGAGGAGTCAGGTGGTGGAAATTTGGACGTCAGTGGTGAAAGGCAACCAGAGTTAGGGTGGGAGAGAGAAATAGTATCCAGCAAGGAAGAGAGGCAGCACTGCGGCTTGGAGTCCACAGTGATCACAGAGTCATCGGGATGGCATTGATGTAGACCTCTGGGCCGGCTAGGGATGATGGATTAGGCAGAGACTAGGCCAAAACCTTGACCTCAATTAAAGAGGTGGACCCGGAGCGGTATGAAGGTTAATGGCATCAGCAGGAGCATGTGATGAGGATAGCAGCAGCAGAGCAAAGCCCGGGCTACTACAGATGCATCCAGAGGGAGCGCGTTGGATCAGGAGCAGGGGACAAGATCGAAGCCACGGGCTCCAGTAGAAGAGGACCGATGGCATTAGGGGAGCTCCAGCGGCGGAAAAAGTAGCGGTGGATGGCATCAGTGGAAGCATGCATGGAGGAGTTGTTCGGCAGGAGCAGTGTGGAGCCTGGGCAGCTGCAGATAAAATCAGAGGATGCGTGGGAGACCAGCACAGGACAGGGTCGGAGCCACAGGCTCCAGCAGGAGAGTATTGGCAGCTTCAGCAGTAAGGAGTCAAAGAAGCGGAAAGACACAATATTATGATGTACCCTGACTGTTTATTAAACACAGTTTAAAAAAATAAATATCTAATATATAAAAGCCTAGCAGCGTGTGTTAGTGTGTGTGGAAAAAACTACCGGGTGACAGAGTGCTCAAGCTGCAGCGCCACCTGCTGGGCGAAGTTATATACTACACTGACCTACTAAATTCTTAGCATTATCTAATATATAAAAGCCTAGCGGCGTGTGTTAGTGTGTGGAAAAAACTATTTTCTCAGAAAGGGCTCATCCAATTGACCTGAAATTTGGTATACTGACATTATTTGACCAAAAAAATTATAATAGTGAAGTCAGGCAACTTCCATCATCCCCCTTTCCCCCGTGGGAGGGGTAGTAAAGGCTAAATTTACCAGTTGAGGGCTCAAACTCATTTTTGTAAGGTAATTTTACCTCATTAACACACATGCTGTGTTAGTGTGTGTGTGCGTGTGTAAAAACTACCGGGTGACAGAGTGCTCAAGTTGCCGCGCCACCTGCTGGGCGGAGTTATATACTACACTGACTTACTAAATTCTTAGCATTATCTAATATATAAAAGCCTAGCGGCGTGTGTGTGTGTGTGGCGATGAAGATGACAAGAACCTTTTTAACACCTTAAGTAGCTTGATTTTACTAGAATGCATGAGTATCATGCACGGGTTAACTTGTGTATATATACATACACACATATATACATACACACACATATTGTATACATACACACATACAGTGACAGTAATATTTTTTTATTTAGATTAATACAATCGGCTGATTTTACAATATTAGTATCACAGCACACGTGTTACATATTCAATTACTCTCCTCCTGTGTGGGTTTTCTGATGCTCAACAAGTTTTAATGTCTGTGTAAATGAGTTCCCACACTCAGAACTCTGATGTATAAGATGTGATTTTTTTATAAATGATTTTTCACATTCAGAACATGGAAACGGTTTCTCACCTGTGTGAATTCTCTGATGTCCATTAAGATTTGATTTATGTGTAAAAGATTTACCACACTCAGAACATGTAAATGGTTTTGCACCTGTGTGAGTTACCTGATGTCTAATAAGTTTAGATACATGTAAAACATTTCCCACACTCAGAACATGTAAATGGTTTCTCACCTGTTTGAGCAGTCTGATATTTACAAAGAGATAATTTAACCATAAAGCGTTTCTTACCCTTAGAACATATAATTACTTTATCATCTGTTCGATCTGTACTATGTGTAACAATATCCATGTTATCAGGAGAATATTTCTCATGATTAGAGGGATCAAATGGTTTATCTGCTCTGTACATTGGATGTAAATTTAGGGTACTGGGGTTTCCTCCTGGAGAATCTTGTGTGATGTTATCTTCTATTACACAATCTGCAGATGCATTGAATTTCCCCTCTGAGATATTCCTGAGTTTGCATCCATCTGTTGGAAATAGAATAAATGTATGGAAATAGACATCTTATTTTACATTGATTAACTGATTATAATGACAACATTACCATACTAAGTTTCCACCTGTTTAGTTTCAATTTGCAAATTACAAACACTTCATGATAATTATAAATGTGTATTACCAAGCACACTGCATAGACCCAGCCACAGTGACACGTAGATTGTAGCCAGATTGGACAACTCCAGCCAAAATGCAGACTTTAGACACTGACCAGCCAGCATCCTGGGATAGGATGCCTCATTAGCCAATTACATTGTCCAGCTACTCTGCCCACAGACAAACACTAGAGCCTCAAAAGTAGAGTAATCGTGGGTTAAATTAGCAGCACTGCATATGGGTTTACACTACTCTTAGGTCTCACGTCCTTGCACAGAGCAGAGAATGGAGCAGGGCACAGATGGGCAACAATACAAAGTAAAGTATAAGGGTAGAGCAGGGTGAGATCAGCAGATAAAGAACATAGTAACATAGTTGATGAGGTTGAAAAAAAAAAAAAGACACCAGTCCATCAAGTTCAACCTATTTGGATCAATTTCAAATATAATTGAGGGATCGTTGGAGATCCACAGTAAGCAAACGCCAATCTGTTTCAATTGTGAAAATCTAACCAGACCCCATATTGCAGTCCTATTTTTCCCCTTTATCTACTACTAGCCTTCCTTTAAAATAAACGGTCGTATCCCTGGATACACGTTTCCACAAAAAAATTGTCTAACCCTTTCTTAAACATATCTATTGAATCTGCCATCACAACCTTCCCTGGAAGTGAATTCAATATCTTGACTGCCCTTACTGTAAAGAATCCCTTCCTTTGCTGGTTTGGAAATTTCCTCTCCTCTAACCTTAGGGAGTGACGGCGTGTCCTTTGTATAGTCCTTGGGGTAAAAAGTTTCCATGAAAGTTCTCTGTATTGACCCTTAGTGTATTTGTACATAGCAATCATATCTTCTCTTAGACGCCTCTTTTCTAAAGTAGACATGCCTAAACTGGCTAACCTTTCCTCATAACTTAATGACTCCATACCCTTTATCAATTTTGTTGCCCTTCTCTGAACCCTTTCTACTTCCAAATTATCTTTTTTATAGAGTGGTGCCCAGAACTGTACTGCATATTCAAGATGAGGTCTGACCAACGATTTATACAGTGGCAAAATTACACTGTCTTCCCTTGCATCTATGCCCCTTTTTATGCATGCCGATACTTTATTTGCCCTTGCAGCTGCTGTTTGACATTGAGCACTATTGCCAAGTCTACTGTCTACGAGCACTCCCAAATCCTTTTCCATTATAGATTCTACTAAATTAATTCAATTTAATTTATAGATTGCGTTCTTGCTTTTGATCCCTAAATGCATAACCTTACATTTATCTATGTTAAACCTCATTATCCGGTTGGCCGCCCAATCCTCCAGTTTATTTAAGTCCCTCTGTAGAGAAGCTACGTCTTGCTTTGATTTTATTACCTTACAGAGTTTAGGGTCATCTGCAAAAATAGAAACTTTACTCTCTAAACATCACCAAGTTCATTAATAAATATATTAAAAAGGAGTGGCCCCAGCACGGAACCTTGAGGTACTCCACTTAAAACTTTTGACCAATAAGAAAATGTTCCATTTATCACAACTCTCTGTTCCCAATTCTCTAACCAGTTTTCGATCCAAGTACAAATGTTGTTTCCTAGACCCAGTTCCCTTATTTTATAAACCAACCTCTTGTGTGGCCCTGTATTAAAGGCCTTTGCAAAATCTAAGTAGACCACATCTACTGTGCTGCCCTAGTCTAAGTTCCCACTAACTTCCTCATAGAAACTAATTAGATTAGTTTGACATGACCTATCCCTCACAAATCCATGCTGATTCCCACTAATAATCTTATTGCGCACCATTAATCCTGAATACTATCCCTTAATATACCTTCCAGTAGTTTCCCCACTATTGATGTCAGGCTTACAGGTCTATAATTCCCTGGTTGTGATCTTGTCCCCTTTGTAAACAATGGCACCACATCTGCTATTCGCCAATCCGTTGGTACTGAGCCTAATGAGATTGAATCTATGAAAATTAAGAATAGCGATCTAGCTATTTCTGAGTTTAGCTCCATAAGAACCCTTGGGTGTATGTCATCTGGACCTGGAGCTTTATTTATCTTAATATTCTTCAGTCGCCTTTGGAACATTCAAGCACGTAGATTGGAGGGGAGCTATTGTGCAATGACAGGTGTAAGGTTATATTTCCGTGTGTGCGAAAAGGTGGCGTTTGCGTTAAATGGTGGAGTTTGCGATCTTAGAGGGAGGTGAATAATCTCATATTTTACATTAGTATTACAGGGATAATATACAGCTAACTGAGGACCAAATTTTAACAAGGAAATTAATGGGTAATGTCACATGTGGTAGTACATAGAGAGGATTATGGATACTGTAACAGGATGTAGTGTACAGGAGGTTCATACGCCAGACAGTGTGAGGAGGAGGCTGGTCAGATCTCTGGGCTGGTAGCACACAGTGATATGATGTGAGGAAGAGACTGGTCAGATCTCTGGGCTGGTAGCACACAATGATATGATGTGAGGAGGAGACTGGTCAGATCTCTGGGCTGGTAGCACACAATGATATGATGTGAGGAGGAGACTGGTCAGATCTCTGGGCTGGTAGCACACAATGATATGATGTGAGGAGGAGACTGGTCAGATCTCTGGGCTGGTAGCACACAATGATATGATGTGAGGAGGAGACTGGTCAGATCTCTGGGCTGGTAGCACACAATGATATGATGTGAGGAGGAGACTGGTCAGATCTCTGGGCTGGTAGCACACAATGATATGATATGATGGGAGGAGGAGAACAGGAGTCTAATATGGGCTGATGGCTGCTGACTCCCCCACTGGACAGATATGTTTTCCTCATTAGTTTGTACTGACAGAGAAGGGAATAGAATAAGAGATTGTAATAGTGAGTTTCTCTGTGTTTATTACTCACCTGTGCTGATATCTGTAGGGATTTCCTCCTCCTTACACTGCCGATCACCCCTCACATACGTCTCTTCCTCTCCCTCTAAAATTTCTACTTTAATATCAGTCAGGACATCATCCTAAATAGCCCAAAAAACAATAAAAATATCATAATTAATAATATCTGAATTAATAAATTGATATGAAACAGAAACATATCAGTGTATAAGATCCACACAGCTTTGCACAGATCATATAATGAAAAGTCATTTGGGGATTTTGCGAGACCCTAAAATGTCATCTACCTGATACTCCTGTGGGATACTGGGATTTTCCTGTGTACAATCCTGTGAATAAAGAGGATGGAGATATCTCTCTGGGGTATTTCTGTTACTGGATCCATCTGTAAGAAACACACAGTGACTGATTACATTGTTTACATGTGATTATCAGATGATGTGTATCTAGGTGGCCCTCAAAACTGCTCCACTTTACAATAAATTAAAGTCTCCTCTTACCCAGTGATGTGAGGATCCGGTGATTCTCCATCCTCACGTCCTCATACAGACCCTTAGGCCCCACTAAATTCTCCCACTCCTCCTCACACTTTATAGGAACCTGATAACACAATGACACAGTCATCATCCAGACACATCCTCTGGAGTTACTGTATAATGTCCCATTCCCAGCAGTCACCTCTCCAGTCACCAGCTGAATGATCTTGTTGGTCAGTTCCAGGATCTTCTGGTCATTGATTCCCTCACGTATCAGTGAGTGAGGTTCAGGCACCGTGATGGGGCTCTGGGTCCTGCTCAATCCTCCTGACACACAGGGGCGGCTCCTGGGTGTCACACACTCACCAGATCTCTTTATCACTACTGTGTAATCCTGTGTATGGCGAGAGATATCAAGGTAAATGAATATCCACATATTTGGAATATTTTTAAGGATTAATTGTGTAAAATAAACAATAATGTTCTATTTTAATACAGTCCCTATCCTACATATAACTGTCTCATTGTCACACTACTATGCTGAGAGCTGGAAATGACAGCTATGGAGCCTGGAGTATGGTGAAAACAAATATCATTTATTGAGCAAATATGATCCAGATAGTGCAGAAAACGGTGCAAACCGAATATTGCAGACACTGAACAATACATCTCTGGGTGAGACTGAAAGCAGGTAACAACAAAGAATACGGCTTCTGCAGGTGAACAGGCCGAGTGGAAAGAAACCAGGATGTCGGCTAGCAGCAGTCCCAGGAAACAGGAGCAGTAACAGGAGTAACAATTGAGAACAGAAACATCAATGACCAGCAAAGGGGGACTGAGGGGGGCAGGCATAAATAAGGAGAGAACATGTGCTTATAATTAGCAGTTGCAGCAGGTTAAACCCCGCTAGTGAGAGAAAAGGCAAGACACGATAGCAGCACTTTGTTACATCTAAAAATTCCACAAAAGCTATAAGTTCCAGTTAGTGATAGGAAAAAACAACATACTGTGGCCAATACAATATATTCCAACATCTAAAGATTGTGGGACTGATACTTCTATCTCAGACTGTAAGGCGATATTGCTGTAACCACAAACACAAAATGAGCCCGATGCTATATAACATTTTATATAATTGTTGCTATAGGGGATCTCACAGAAGCAAATGGGCACAAATTATATTGCAGGCCACATCCTAATGCACACTCTCGATATACAAAGTAGATTTGGAAATTGTCCTAGTATTTCTGCAAGGCTGGAGTCATGTGGGTCTTTGTAACCACGGTCAAAGAGCCTCTCTCCCAGAATCCCTCACCTCTCCAGTCATGTCCCTGTTTTATTTATAGCAGTAAGAATGATGTCACTGTGACATTCCCAGAATCCCTCACCTCTCCAGTCATGTCCCTGTTTTATTTATAGCAGTAAGAATGATGTCACTGTGACATTCCCAGAATCCCTCTCACCTCTCCAGTTATGTCCCTGTTTTATTTATAGCTTTAAGAATGATGTCACTGTGACATTCCCAGAATCCCTCACCTCTCCAGTCATGTCCCTGTTTTATTTATAGCAGTAAGAATGGTGTCACTGTGACATTCCCAGAATCCCTCTCACCTCTCCAGTCATGTCCCTGTTTTATTTATAGCAGTAAGAATGGTGTCACTGTGACATTCCCAGAATCCCTCACCTCTCCAGTCAGCAGGTAGATGATCTCCAGGGTGAGATTTAATATCCTCTCACTCCTGTCCTTGTCCATCCTCAGGGAATCAGTGATTTACACAGATCGGGTTTCACCTTCAGTTGACTTCTAGTAAAAGATTCTCTGGTTCCTCACAGCTCAACTGTTTAGGAATAAATATAATAATCATTATAAACGTCACAGAGCAGACATGTAAGATATTAAAATGTTAAACACTGAGGGTCTCATGTAGAGTTGGATGTAAGAGAGTTTTCTTTGCATAAGATACGTATTTCCCCATAATTAGAGCCAAAATGGTGCGATTCTCAGGGAATCGCGGCATTTGGCCAGGATGGCACAATTTGCATAGCCCCACCCCCAAAACACTCACCTCCCCCAGATAGCTACCGGACGCCATCTTCAGAAAGTCGGCAAGTATGATGTAGAGGTGGAAACAGCAGCAGATCAGCCAGTCTGGAGGCACATCTGTTGTGGGTGCTGGACCCTGCTGCCCGATATGTTCTGATGACGGACCTCGTAGTGTGTTATAAAATAAGTAATAAATAATTTAGGACCTCCAGTGGGTGGGGTGTCTGAGAAGACTGCTTTTTAGAACAGCTCTGTGGTTGAAATAGTAATCTGCACCCATCCAACACAAGTCTCACAATGTTTCAACACTGCTGGGC
The DNA here is from genome assembly GCF_038048845.1 of Mixophyes fleayi. NCBI lineage: Eukaryota > Metazoa > Chordata > Amphibia > Anura > Limnodynastidae > Mixophyes > Mixophyes fleayi. The sequence goes on along the minus strand of NC_134413.1, from coordinate 83,232,571 downwards.
GACTTCCTCAGAGAACAAGTCTCATTCAAGGACCTAAACTGCAGGAGCGGAAGTAAGTAGTCTCCTGGACAAAACCATGTTACAATGCAAGGGGTGCAAATTATGTGCAAAACAAAAAACAGACAGTAGTTAACTTGGTTTTCTATGTAGCGCGAAGTATCAACTTTAAATTTCAGTCTACAAATAAGCTATCAAGTATTTGTGTGCTTCATGAAAAACAGCCAGTATTTTCCTTATGTGCAAAATAATAAACTAATTTGCACCCCTTGCATTATAACATGGTTTTGTCCACAAAACTTAGGTAAGAAAACCTACTCAATTTCTTGCCAAACTTCCTTAATGAATCAGGCCTATTGTCACGGGCACTAGGAGTCTTTACCCAGGGATCACCAGGTGATAGGCTTACCAGAGCAGTATAGGTGGTAATATGGTACTCTGGTAGCAGGGTGATCACGGAACAGGAAATAGCAGATGATGAGATGCTCAGGAAAGTCTATGACTAGCAGCACTGGCAATATGGAGGTAGTAATACACGAGGAACTGTATGGACAAAGGACACGTGAAGGTAGTCAGTGGTCTGCGGTAGCAAGTTGTACCACTGCTATAGTGAGGAGGAATGTCCAACAGAAACGAGGAGGTGATGAGAGTCAGCGGTCTGCGGATAGCAAGTTGTACCGCTGTCTGAGTGAAGGAATGGAATCCAAATGGAGGTATCCGGGGAGTCAGTGGTCTGCGTTAGCAAGTTGTACCACTGCTATGTGAGAGGATACTGGAGCAGGTGAAACTGGAAACAGGGGTCAGTGGTCTGCCACTAGCAAGTTGTACCACTGAATATATATGTGAGGAGGTGCACGGGGAGAGACTGCAACACAATATATACACGGGCACCTTGACTTTGATCCACAGTAATATGCACAATATAAATGTATAAATGACTGAACAACACTGCCAATATAGAAAGTCTCTTGAAGTAATCCAGCATGAGATAACACAGTCAATGATGGCAATAGACTCAGCGGATAGTACACTCCAGAGGAGAACCAACACAGTCCAGCAAGGTATGCAATACACAGCACAGTCAATGGGAAGTATGCATACCGTGGTTCAGGAGAAGGCAGTCAGACAGAAGTGCAGAGATACCTGAACGGCAGGAGGCCGGCAGGATGCAAAGTCCCTGGATGGGTGAAGCGGTGGTCTAGCAGGTGCAGCGCACAGGTAGGTAGACCAGCAGGGAACCCAGGAAGGCGTGGAGAGCGGATCAGCAGTAGATGGATGCGTAGCGCTGAGAAGTAACAGCAGCGGGTCTCTGCGGGAACACGGAGGTAGCCAATAGCAACCAGCAGGTGCAGTAACGATGGGACACCAGAGCAGAGTTGAACTGGAACAGTTGATCACGGAGAGTAGCGGGTAGCAATAGTGGCAGCAGACTCAAGGAAACACGGGAGAGTTGACAAGGACTGAAGACTGAAGCGCACAGAGGCAGCGGATAGGAATCAGCTAAACAGTCACGATGAAACACAGACGGGTTGCAGGTTGAAGACTGTAGTGCACGGAGGCAGCGGATAGGGATCAGCTAGCAGTCACGATGATGAAACACAGACGAGTTGCAGGTTGAAGACTGTAGTGCACGGAGGCAGCGGATAGGAATCAGCCAAACAGTCACGATGATGAAACACAGACGAGTTGCAGGTTGAAGCCTGTAGTGCACGGAGGCAGCGGATAGGAATCAGCTGGCAGTCACAATCATGAACAGGTGAGTGGATGTGAATGAAAGACTGTAGTGCACGGAGGCAGCGGATAGGCATCAGCTAACAGTCCCAATGATACAAGGTAGAGTTGAAGTGGTTAGAAGACTGTAGTGCACGGAGGCAGCGGATAGGAATCAGCTCACAGTCACGATGATACAGTAGATGGTAGAAGTGGTATGGGAACCACAGTAGTAGAAGTGGTTTGGAAACCACAGAGGTAGAAGTGGTTTGGAAACCACAGGAATCAGCTGGGCTGAAAAAACGAGGAAACACAGGAACACCTTCAGAGACTCATGGGGAATGAGACTCCAAGATCAGGCAACGTGGTGTTGACCACAGGTGCTTAATATAGGGAGGTTGCCTGATCTGCCAATTAAGTTAAAGGAACATACACTGGAGGTATAGCAAGGGCTGCGCATGCGCAGTCCCTCAGGATGGAGGACGGCCACGGTTCCTAAATGTCCGGGAAGAAGCACTCACAGTCCGGTGAGTGACAGTACCCCCCCTTTTAAAGGTGGGCACAGAACGCCTGGAACCGGGCTTGTCCGGATTTTTGGAATAAAACTTCTTCAGAAGGGCAGGAGCATTAAGATCTTCAGCTTTGATCCATGAACGCTCTTCAGGACCAAAGCCCTTCCAATGAACGAGGAAACGGAGGACTCCTCGCGAAATTTTTGCATCCAATACCTCAGTAATCTCGAAATCCTCCTCCTGATGAACTTGAACTGGCTGCGGTGCTGAGGAAGGAGTCGAGAAACGGTTGATGATGAGAGGTTTGAGCAAGGACACATGGAAGGCATTGGAGATCCGAAGATTCTTAGGAAGAAGAAGTTTAACACATACTGGATTGATAACTTGAATGATCCTATATGGACCAATAAAACGAGGGGCGAATTTCATAGATGGAACCTTCAAACGAATATTTTTGGTAGATAACCAGACACGATCTCCAATTTTTAGTGGTGGAATAGCCCGCCTCTTCTTATCTGCGAAAGACTTATATTTGTTAGATGTCTTCTTTAAACAGGTTTTGACCTGAGACCAGATATTTTTGAAGGTCTGACAAGCAGTCTCCACAGCAGGAACTTGGGTGGGCGGGAGGGCAGGAAATTCCGGAAACGACGGATGGTGACCGTAGACCACAAAGAATGGAGTTTTGGATGATGACTCATGGTACATGTTGTTATGGGCGAATTCAGCCCAAGGGAGCAATTCTACCCAGTTGTCTTGGTTGGCTGAAGAGAACATCCTAATAAAAGTCTCAAGATCTTGATTGACTCGTTCCGTTTGTCCGTTAGATTGCGGATGGTAAGACGATGAGAGTGCTAATCGTATGCCCAAGGTTTTACAAAGGGCCCGCCAGAATCTGGAAACGAATTGTACTCCTCTATCCGACACAATCTCAGACGGACATCCATGGATGCGGAAGATTTCTTTAATGAAATGTTCAGCCAGAGTAGACGAGGAAGGTAAACCGGACAGAGGGACGAAATGGGCCATCTTCGAAAATCTGTCTACCACTACCCAAATAGTATTGTGATTCTTACTTGGTGGCAAATCAGTAACGAAATCCATACTAATATGGGTCCAAGGCTTGGACGGAATGGGTAGTGGTCGCAGCAACCCTGCTGGAGTTCTGCGGGAGGATTTGAACTGAGAACATAAATCACAGGAAGCAATAAACTCTTTGACGTCTCTCCTCATTGAAGGCCACCAGTAACTACGAGAGAGAATCTCAAAGGTCTTGTGTTCACCGGCGTGTCCAGAAAAACGAGAGGCATGGAACCACGAAAGGATTTTCCTCCTCAGAGTAGGAGGCACAAGGGTCTTCCCAAATGGTAGCATTTTGGTGGATGAAGCAGCCAGAGAAATACATTTGGGGTCTAGAATAGCATGGTTGGGAACCTCTTCTACATCAGAGGACGTCACAAAAGCTCGAGATAGAGCGTCAGCTTTCTTGTTCTTAGCGGCTGGTTTGAAGGTTATAATTAATTCAAAACGGGAAAAGAAAAGAGACCATCTTGCTTGACGAGGGTTCAAGCATTGAGCAGATTGCAAATATGACAAGTTCTTATGATCCGTGAAGATCGTCACCGGATGGCGAGCTCCTTCCAACAAGTATCTCCATTCCTCTAATGCAGCTTTGATGGCCAGCAACTCCTTGTCCCCGATAGTATAATTTTTCTCTGCGGGCAGAAGACCCCGAGAGTAGAAGGCACAAGGATGTAATTTTTGTTGCTCCGAGCGTTGGGAGAGAATAGCTCCTAAGCCCACATTAGAGGCATCTACTTCTAGGAAGAAGGGGAGTGTCACATCAGGCTGTCGCAGAATGGGAGCAGACGAGAAGGCCTCTTTGAGGATTTGAAAGGCTTGGAGAGCCTCAGATGACCATTGCTTAGTATTAGCCCCTTTCCGAGTTAGGGCCACAATGGGAGATGCAATGGATGAAAAGTCTTGAATGAAGCGTCTATAGTAATTGGCAAAACCTAAGAAACGCTGGATGGCACGAAGAGTAGTTGGCTGAGGCCAATGTAGTACAGCATTTACTTTGTCTGGATCCATCTTCAGGCCAACTCCGGAAACTATATACCCCAAGAATGGAATCTGGGGTAACTCGAATGAACATTTTTCCAATTTACAGAACAACGAGTTTTTCCGTAGTCTGGAGAGGACCTCTGCCACATGTTGGTGATGAGAAGGCAGGTCCTGTGAGAAGATCAATATGTCGTCTAGGTAGACAACGACACATACATATAATAAGTCCCGAAAGATCTCATTGATGAAACCCTGGAAAACAGCGGGGGCATTACACAGCCCGAAGGGCATTACTAAATATTCGTAATGCCCATCTCTGGTGTTAAACGCGGTCTTCCATTCGTCACCGGAACGGATTCTAATTAAATTGTAAGCACCACGAAGATCCAACTTAGTAAATATCCGAGCTCCCTTGATGCGATCAAATAGCTCAGTGATCAGCGGAATGGGATACCGATTCTTGATAGTAATGGCGTTGAGTCCACGAAAATCTATACAAGGGCGTAATGATCCATCCTTCTTTTTGACGAAGAAGAACCCAGCTCCAGCGGGAGAGGTGGAAGGTCGAATGAACCCACGCTGGAGATTCTCCTGTATGTACTCAGATGTGGCTTGAGTTTCAGGTAACGAGAGAGGATAGACCCGACCCCTGGGAGGAGTCTTGCCAGGTAGAAGGTCGATCGGACAATCCCAAGAACGATGAGGAGGAAGACGTTCAGACTGAGCTTTATCAAACACATCGGCAAATGAAGCATACTGAGGAGGGAGTCCCGGGGAGGAAGATGAGATGGAAGATCGCTGTACTTTAAGAGGAATAACTTGAGAGAGACAACGATGGTGACATTCAGACCCCCAAGACGTAACTTGAGGGGTGCGCCAGTCAATCTGGGGAGAGTGACACTGAAGCCATGGAAGGCCTAAGACAATCGGACTTGTCGTAACTGGAAGAATTAAAAACGAAATTTCTTCATGGTGTAGTACACCAATCTGAAGGGTTACTGGAGACGTACTCTGGGTGATGAGACCATTGATGAGGCGTGATCCATCTATAGCCGTCACAGTAATGGGTGTTTTTAAAGTGATCACTGGTAGGGACCATTGATTCACTAGTGATTTAGAAATGAAATTTCCTGCTGCTCCGGAATCAATCAATGCCTGTGACTCAAAGGATTTGGTAGCAAAGGAAATCGTAACATCAAAAGCGCAGACTTTAGATTTCATAGACAATGGAGAGGACTCCAGGGACCCTAACTTCACCTCTCCAGAACTAGTTAGGGCCTGGCATTTCCCGATCTCTTAGGGCAAGAGCTGAGCATATGCGTGGAATCAGCACAATAGATACAGAGTCTATTCTTTACTCTTCGTTTCCTTTCCTCTGAAGATAATTTGGAACGTCCTATCTCCATGGGAATCACAGAGGATGGAGCTGGACGAAATTGAGGGTTTAAACGAAGAGGTGCTTTGACAGCTGTTGTTTTCTCAGACTCTCTTTCACGAAATCTCATATCTACACGATGGCAAAGAGAGATCAAATCTTCTAGTGACGAAGGAAGCTCTTGGGTAGTCAGTGCATCTTTAATTTTATCGGAGAGCCCCTGCCAGAAGGCGGCAACTAATGCTTCAGTGTTCCACTGAAGTTCAGAGGCTAAGATCCTAAATTGAATGACATACTGTCCTACTGTATGGGAGCCTTGTCGCAAACGAAGAATGCTGGAAGCAGCGGAGGTCACACGACCTGGTTCATCGAACACACTTCGGAACGTGGAAATGAATTTGGCACTATCTTGTAGAATTGGATCGTTTCTTTCCCACAGGGGGGAGGCCCAAGCCAGGGCTTGTCCCGAAAACAATGAGATAAGATAGGCCACTCTGGAACGATGGGTAGAAAAATTTTGAGGTTGGAGTTCAAAATGGACTGAACATTGGTTAAGGAAACCTCTACAAGTTTTGGGGTCCCCGTCATATTTTGACGGAGTAGGCAGGTGAAGCGTAGGAGCTGTAGACACCTGGGATGGCACTGGGGAAACGGAGGAAAGCACAGGAGCTTCAATATTAGCTGTAACAGTCTGTCCAGATGTTCCTTGGGAGGTTAATGATTGGTAACATTGAAGTAACAGCTGTTGGCGAGCATCCTGTTGCTCCACACGGCTGACCAGATGCTGCAGCATCTCTTTAGCAGTAGGTTCCGTATCTGGGTCTGTCATGGCCTGATCTTACTGTCACGGGCACTAGGAGTCTTTACCCAGGGATCACCAGGTGATAGGCTTACCAGAGCAGTATAGGTGGTAATATGGTACTCTGGTAGCAGGGTGATCACGGAACAGGAAATAGCAGATGATGAGATGCTCAGGAAAGTCTATGACTAGCAGCACTGGCAATATGGAGGTAGTAATACACGAGGAACTGTATGGACAAAGGACACGTGAAGGTAGTCAGTGGTCTGCGGTAGCAAGTTGTACCACTGCTATAGTGAGGAGGAATGTCCAACAGAAACGAGGAGGTGATGAGAGTCAGCGGTCTGCGGATAGCAAGTTGTACCGCTGTCTGAGTGAAGGAATGGAATCCAAATGGAGGTATCCGGGGAGTCAGTGGTCTGCGTTAGCAAGTTGTACCACTGCTATGTGAGAGGATACTGGAGCAGGTGAAACTGGAAACAGGGGTCAGTGGTCTGCCACTAGCAAGTTGTACCACTGAATATATATGTGAGGAGGTGCACGGGGAGAGACTGCAACACAATATATACACGGGCACCTTGACTTTGATCCACAGTAATATGCACAATATAAATGTATAAATGACTGAACAACACTGCCAATATAGAAAGTCTCTTGAAGTAATCCAGCATGAGATAACACAGTCAATGATGGCAATAGACTCAGCGGATAGTACACTCCAGAGGAGAACCAACACAGTCCAGCAAGGTATGCAATACACAGCACAGTCAATGGGAAGTATGCATACCGTGGTTCAGGAGAAGGCAGTCAGACAGAAGTGCAGAGATACCTGAACGGCAGGAGGCCGGCAGGATGCAAAGTCCCTGGATGGGTGAAGCGGTGGTCTAGCAGGTGCAGCGCACAGGTAGGTAGACCAGCAGGGAACCCAGGAAGGCGTGGAGAGCGGATCAGCAGTAGATGGATGCGTAGCGCTGAGAAGTAACAGCAGCGGGTCTCTGCGGGAACACGGAGGTAGCCAATAGCAACCAGCAGGTGCAGTAACGATGGGACACCAGAGCAGAGTTGAACTGGAACAGTTGATCACGGAGAGTAGCGGGTAGCAATAGTGGCAGCAGACTCAAGGAAACACGGGAGAGTTGACAAGGACTGAAGACTGAAGCGCACAGAGGCAGCGGATAGGAATCAGCTAAACAGTCACGATGAAACACAGACGGGTTGCAGGTTGAAGACTGTAGTGCACGGAGGCAGCGGATAGGGATCAGCTAGCAGTCACGATGATGAAACACAGACGAGTTGCAGGTTGAAGACTGTAGTGCACGGAGGCAGCGGATAGGAATCAGCCAAACAGTCACGATGATGAAACACAGACGAGTTGCAGGTTGAAGCCTGTAGTGCACGGAGGCAGCGGATAGGAATCAGCTGGCAGTCACAATCATGAACAGGTGAGTGGATGTGAATGAAAGACTGTAGTGCACGGAGGCAGCGGATAGGCATCAGCTAACAGTCCCAATGATACAAGGTAGAGTTGAAGTGGTTAGAAGACTGTAGTGCACGGAGGCAGCGGATAGGAATCAGCTCACAGTCACGATGATACAGTAGATGGTAGAAGTGGTATGGGAACCACAGTAGTAGAAGTGGTTTGGAAACCACAGAGGTAGAAGTGGTTTGGAAACCACAGGAATCAGCTGGGCTGAAAAAACGAGGAAACACAGGAACACCTTCAGAGACTCATGGGGAATGAGACTCCAAGATCAGGCAACGTGGTGTTGACCACAGGTGCTTAATATAGGGAGGTTGCCTGATCTGCCAATTAAGTTAAAGGAACATACACTGAAGGTTTGGAAAGGGCTGCGCATGCGCAGTCCCTCAGGATAGAGGACGTCCACGGTTCCTAATAGTCCGGGAAGAAGCACTCACAGTCCGGTGAGTGACACCTATTGTGACTAACTTCAAAAATACACAGAAAACGTACATCAGAGACTTTTGTACATAATCTAATCCACTTGCAAACATTTGTGATACAAAATGGGTCGTTCTGAAGAGCTCAGGGACTTCAAGGGTGATACTGTGATAGGATGCCACCTTTGCAATAAGACGGTTCGTGAAATTTCATCCCAACTGTGATATTATTAGTAAGTGGAAGCCTTTAGGAACAACAGCAACTCAGCCACGAAGAGGAAGACCATGCAAAGTCACAGAGCGGGGGTCAATGACTGCTAGGGCGCATGGTGCGCAAAAGCGCCAACGTTCTGCTGATTTCTGAACTTCCACTGGCAATAATGTAAGCACAAAAACTGTACAGTGGAAGCTTAAGAGAATGGTTTTGAACGTCATAGCAGCTACATGCAAACCTCACATCACCCAAAAAGCATCGGACGTAATGCACACCGACACTGGACTGTGGAAAGTAGGGGGATGTGGGGTAATGGGGGGTGGAAGGAGGGGGTGGGGCTAGTCTCCAGCACTAGACAAGCTTTGTGTTAGTGGCACTTGGTGAGGGGGTGGTTGGGTAGGAGGTGATAGTAGGGGGGATGTGGGGTAATAGGGGTAGAAGGAGGGGGATGGGGACTAGTCTCCAGCACTAGACAAGCTATGTGTTAGTAGCACTTGGTGAGGGGTGGTTGGGTAGGAGGTTACAGTAGGGGGGATGTGGGGTAATGGAGGTAGGAGGAGGGGATGGGGGCTAGTCATGGTGTGTGAGCCCCTCTGTGGTGTATGGGGTGTAGCTGGTCTGGGTATTAAGTCTCTCACAGCTCTGTCATTATAATAACCAGCTCTGCTATTACTAACAGCCTTCTGCTGACTGCAGCACGGAGCACAATGAGGATTATGTAGCAGCTGATGGGAGAGCTCAGCCGCATGTATGAAGCCCTGATGGCCGAGAGGCTGCACATAAACATGGGGTAACTCTATGGGGGTAATTCCCGCTGTCTGATATATTATTATACGGAGATATTACCTCAGCCTTATACAGGGCCCGGACACAGGAAAGATTAAGGGCCACGTTGGCGTGGACCTGAGAATTATGAAGGGCCTATTGTTATCAGCACCATCGAGGGTGTGGTCAGCAGTATAGAGGGTATGGGTAACGCCTCCCTCCAACCACCTCCATGTCCCTCTCCTCTTTCCTTACATTATCTACCAGCCACCCTGGTTCGTGCAGCATTTAAAAAAAGTGAACAGTGGAAAATACCTTCCAACTGATCCTCAAGTTCCTGGCTGAACAGGACAGTCTCCCAAATTCGGGACTGTGCAGATGGAATCAGGATAGTTGAAAGGTACAGCCATACTGTTTTACTACGCATGAACAACAACAAAACAGGAACAAACTATAAATTGTATCACTCAACATAAGAAGAATGAATATAAAAATGGTATCAAATCAGTGAAGAGTAAATTATGTTAATCTAGACAGAAGACAACACATTGCATCTTCAAGGAGAAATAACAAGGATGTATTGAGAGTAAGGCAAAGTTATGGCTTTATGCATAATAATTTGCAAGATAGCAGGCAGAGTGGTGGTACTGGATGCTGGGTCCCAACCTCAGAAGAGTCAAATAACGAATTAGATTGGTCTAATCTGTAGGTCACAGGAATTGCCGCAGGTAAGTAGGTGTCAAAACAGGATCTTGAAGCAGTGATGTTTTATTAGCTCAAATAGTCCCGATAAGGACAGTTACACTCCAGTTTGTGGTACGAGTGATCTTTCCAGAAGTTACAGATGGTATGATACATTTCAGTGTAACACAGGGCTCTTTAAATACAGTTTTGGGACACTAGCTGGGCAGGAGGTAATCCAGCCTCCTGTCCCTCTAACCAATCCAGGTGCTTCGTGCAGTCTGCACATAAATCAGCCCAGAGGGGTGTAACACCTTCTTACATTGCTGCTAGCGGCATCACTACGTCTGAGGTTTTCTATTCAATGTTTACCATCAGTATATTACAATTCTATAATCTAACTCTGAACGCAATTGAACTTGAAAGTCACATTCATCTGTCATCACTTGCATAGGGACTCTACCAGCAAGTATAATTACCTCCTCTTGTCTTTCAGGCTCAACAGACATTTTGGTCACTGAGCATTGAATGGGTTACCATAAGATTACCTGTCTCTAGACAGTTGCAAAACCCAAACATGACAAACTGTCTCAGAAGTCCATAAAAAACACATACCACTATGAAAGGATTAGCACATTTATAATGATATACAGAGGTGCACTGCACTCCTAATTAAAATAAATATCTAATAAATAGCAGCAAAACTAAGATAAGCGGCGATAAAGAGTTAAAAGGTGATAATAAGATCCAAAATAGACCTCCTTATGATTAATCAATGATATACATACACAGTGCCCATTTACTAGCTCACCCATAGTCAATGTTTAATCTTCACTAACATCCATCCAATGTTTCTCTAGGCTCACTAACCTACTTACACTGTCCCATGGCAGAATATAACACAGAGCTGACACATGAAATGTTATTTGCACACTGCCCTCACCTGCTCACAGCACAGGGCCCAGTTATTACCTGTCTCTGAGTAACCCCCCTCACTGCAGACACTGGGGGGAGCACTTAGTAGCTGCTGCCGGATGTAGTTGTTGTATATAGAGGACTGATGGCAGCTCTCCAGGTTCTAAGATGGCGCCTGAGGGAGCAGGTGGCCACGCCCCCTCCGCAGCGTCACTGTTCTATATTGTCAGGTAGACTAAGGGAAAATGGCCGCCGCTGTCCTGCACTGAGGACAATACAGCAATAGTAAGTGTTAATTTTACTCGTGATAACATTTATTGATTAAAAGAACAGATTCCCCCCTCATCTCTCTCCCGCTGTGCCCATTCCCCGTCACCCAGTAGAGAAAGTGGGTGAGGGGGGGTCCTGTAGTCCCCAGACACAGTGTGGGCGTGACCGATACAGACCCAGTGACGCTGCACGGGGGGCGTGGCCACAGGCTCTCAGACATTATCTACTATATATAGATATATAGATCTACATCCGGGTCTGGTGAGTATGGAGGACACTGATTATACTGCATGGGGGGTATATGTGGGCAGTTACACATCATCTAAATGAAGACATACATTTATTACAGAGGATTAGTGGGATTTAGTTATCTGGGGTTATCAGAGATAAAGGGGTGCAGGGAACCCCAAGGTCACTCTATGGAGTGGTGCACTCACTCTATGGTACATTTTGTATTGAAATTCAGAGTTGACCACCCAGGGCTCTTGGTGCCCCAATAATTCAATATTACTGTTGAGACCTGGGCTCTTCAAGAACAGCCACCTCATGGCCCCTGTCCATTGGGCCATGAAATGTTCTGGTAGTTACAAGGTTCTTCAGAGCACATTGGCTTTGTGGCCACTTAAACCTGAATCTTATGGGCAGCATGGTGGCTCAGTGGTTAGCACTTCTGCCTCAGAGCCCTCATGAGTTCAATTCCTGACCATGGCATTATCTTTGTGCAGTTTGTATGTTCTCCCCGTGTTTGCGTGGATTTCCTCCGGGTGCTCCGGTCTCCTCCGACACTCCAAAAACATACTGGTAGGTTAATTGGCTGCTATCAAAATTGACCCTAGTCTCTCTCTCTCTCTGTCTCTCTCTCTCTGTCTGTCTGTGTGTTAGAGAATTTAGACTGTAAGCTCCAATGGAGCAGGGACTGATGTGAATGAGTTCTCTGTACAGCGCTGCAGAATCAGTGGCGCCATATAAATAAATAGCGATGATGATGAATCCAACTGCGCTGCGCCCAAATGATGGCTCGCAGAGAGCCTCAGAGGGGTAAAGGAGATTGGACACACTAGTACACCAAGTACCTGCAGATCTCTATCCTCTTCTGCTGAAATTATAGAAATCTTTGTCTCTGCCAGACCGGCCAGGGCACCGAAGCAAGTGCCTGACATTCTTGTATCTAACTACCAAGCATTGATATCTGTGGCTGAAGCTCCACGTCAGGAGAGGGGTTATTACAAACTTGGGAGTTGTAGTAACCTGTTATGGAAAAATCTTACCCCTGCTCTTTTGTTTAGTCTTATGTGGTTTAAACTAGACTTGCACATTGTACCATACATCCCCTGTCATGTCAGAGCCCTGAAGACTTTATGCTTTGTAATGTTCTTGTACTTTCTAAATCCATTGATGGAAATGCAGCGTCGATGAAACCAAATTTTTTTTTGGAAAGTGTGACTGGTTCATTGTGTCTCCAGAACGGACCGTATCGCGAGATCCTCTAATGCAGCATTATCCAACGAAATGATGCTGACAGGATACTTGGATAATGCTAAACATATGCTCCTTTTTGGGGGCAGGGTCGCTACTGGTGTGTTCAGAAATGCGTCTGTTCCAGCCCATAACTACAGACATGCTGCAGGCTTGTATAGTTTTGCAGTGCTTTGCCAAGGATTTTTATTTTTTTCTTCTCTGATTGTCCAATAGAATAGTCTCATGTGTACGAACTCTGTGTTTGCCACTGCGTAATAGTCAATTTGCCACGTGTAGCTAGAGGCAAATGTGTTAGAGACAGTGTTGCTCTACTCTATCTGGATTTATTATACTTATTTACTAATAAGTTTTCTCTATTAAGTTTACATGTTATTATGTATTTTAGAAATCTTTATATTTATTTAATAATAAACAGTAAACTTGGTTTTCACTACAATAATACCGCTGTCCCCTGTAAGTTGGGCTTTTTAAGTTTGGTTTGGACTTGTTTTTCATTTCAGAGTTGGCAACTCTGATCCGGGCCCTGTGCAAGGCGGAGGAAATATCTCCCTATAATAATATATCAGACAGCGGGAATTACCCCCATAGAGTTACCCCATGTTTATGTGCAGCCTCCCGACCATCAGGGCTTCATATACTAAAGCCTATGCTTAAGTCAAAGAAACTGAAATCCAAAAAACACAGTTTTACATTGGTAAAGGAAAAGAACAAACCTATAATAAAGGAAAAGTTTACTGTAGAAAAACATAAAATTGCCAACATGCCATTCTACCAAAAGCAACAACAAGCATCGCAGCATCATCTAGCTCCCCTTTCTCAGCTAGATCCCAATGGCCTTGTCACTGACAAGATCTGCTTCCACTGGTGTATGACTTCCAACTGTAGAGTTCATTGACAGCAGTGTGTCACACTTTAATGGAAATCACAGCTATGGAGCCAGGAATATGATGAAGCATAAGAGGTTTATTAAATAGGTTTAAATCAGAGAATTCAGGAAATGGTACAGAGCATAGTAGATGCTGAAGAGGGATTTCTGAGTAACGCTGAAAACTGGTAGCAAAGGAATACAGCAGAATCAGGCAGAATGGCAGAGTGGAGAGAAATCCTGTGCAGAGATGTCAGCAGCAGCATGTAAAAGGACCAGAGCACAAAAGAAGCAGGAGAACACAACAATAAGGAACAGCAACCAAACAACAATAACCATCAGAGGTAATAGGGAGCCACCAGGTGCAGGATATAATTAGTGTAACAGGTAAACCCTTAGTAGTGAGAAGGAGAAAGGCACAATAGCAGCGTCTCTGGTGAATCAGAGGTACTGCCAGATAATACATACAATGTACAGTCCAATATAGTCCTGGAGGCAGGAGTTGTCTATACAAAGCAGCATGCAGATACAATGCTGCAGAAAATGTGAAGGGAGATCCTGCTACCCCTCCTGTAGGAGTTTGTTAGACCTTTTAATATATGGGTGGGTAGGTGGTTCCCAAGGTCAATTCATATTGCACTGTTTTACATTTTGGCCTTGGTCTATCAGCTTGTGTAACAGTCGACAATTCAGGTGTCAACAGTATTATTAGGTCGCCAACTCACATAGGGGACAGTATGATTAGGTACACTATGGACAGTATTATTATAGGCCTAGGGATATGGTTAAGGACAGGTCTAGGGAAAGGGACGGAGAGGGTTAGGGACAGGTCTAGAGATAGGGACAGGGTGAGAGTTATGGATAATACTGTCTACATTTCAATTGTCAACCTAATAAATGTGGACTACATTTCAATTGTTGTCCTAATAATACTGTTGATGTCATTATATTGTCAACTTTATAACCTTGTCTATTCTGCTGCCCATCAATCATATTATGTAAATCCAAAATAAGGGTGGGTGGGAGGACCGGAGGACAATTCCATCTTGTACCACTTTTCTTTTCTGCCACTGCTGTGTGGCAATGTTTCCTAGATGTGCTATGAACTGCTGTGTGTTGGTGCCGTTGCTCTGTCGATTGGTAACCAGCCAGCTCGCTGCAGCCTTTGGCCGAAACTGGATGAAAATAATATTGTGACCTGTGAGGTGGTCATAATTTACTGGAAATTATTGTTATTGAGGTTAATAATGTAGGAGCCAAAAATAGCCAAATTATGTGATTTCTCTTACATCCATCTGGGGGACCCTGCTTAACCATGGGGTTGAGTCGGGGGGAGGAGTCTGGCACCCAAAGAGTTAACTTTTTTCAGCTGACAGTATATCACCCCCGCCAATTCCCCACATACCTCAGTTTGAATTGGGTGCCCTTGGAAGAAGGTCGCACCTGAATAGCTCCAAGAGAGACAGTGAACAGGGTTCATTGGTAATAGGTTTTTCCTTTTCTTTTGCAAGTTTTTTTTTTTTATAGCAGCGAGAGGCTCCGTGTATAACGGAGCTGACTCGTGGGAGAAGCGCCTGTCAGGGGGGTGGCCCCGCTGACAGAGCAGGTGAAACGCTTCTCACAGCGGGAAGCAGTCGGAAAGAGACTCTCCCCGCTGATGCAGGACGGGCGCTGCCATTAGGCAGAAAGCGCCTTTACTGCTGAGGTTCCCCGGAAGCCAGCTGGAGTATACCAAGTTCCTCCTCCTATGGGATGGCAGTGAATTCTTGAGGATGGCGCGCTAATGATAGCGCTAGCGGGAAACACATTCTAACAGGTTTCCCCCTAAGATACAGAAAGGGCAAAACGCTGTTAAAGAAAATATTACAGAAGGAGAGCCAGTGGAAGGGGAATGTGTTTGAGGAACACCGCTTACCCCCCCCCCCCCTGCTGAGTGAGCGTGTGGAAGATCCCTTTTGGCACCAAGGTTCAAAAGGAGGACAGTTGCAGCAGTCATTTGAAGAGAAGTGCACTGTTGCCACACATGCTCCCCGCTGAGTATCACTTTTATTTCTTCTGTGTATATGTGTGTGCATGTGTAGACATGTATATTATAAGACAATGATGTGTTGAGAGAACTGTTGTTTATAAGAAAACTATAAAGTTCTCCAAGCCTGTCTTATTTAAATCAGAAATCCTATGATATGTTAAATAACCTAATCTGTATTTCCTGATAATTTGGAGAAGTGTTTGTGAATTTTGAAACGTGATTCAGTTTTTAGCTTATCTTGTGATGGCAGATAAAAGCAAAACAACACGTACCAAACATAATGTCTGTTAAAAATGTAATGTTAAATTAACAAGTGAACGGCTGGATCAGGGGGGGCTCTGTGCGGCCTGCACTGTGGCTCCTGTGAAACGGCCTATAGACACCTCCACCATAACGGTAGATCCTCCTGAGTGGACGGCTGCCTTAACACATGGAGTTAATACCCTTGTAAATCTGTTATCTAAACCAGTTGAGATCCCATCTACATCTGTGGCTTCTCAGGGTATAACAGTAAGAATGACAGATGAGTCATTTTCCCCAGGGGTCAGTTTAAATCCCTCTCCAACCCTCCCAAGGGTTTCCCAGATAGGAGAGGTGGGTTGGTCAGCGGTGGCTAATGGCCTGGACCGGCTTACCCAATTCCTGGAGAACCCCAGACACAAACGTAGTGTTAATAGACGTAGACCAGCTAAAGCGCTGTGGTCAGTGTCAGACTCTGAGAGTTCCTCAGAGGAGGAGGGGGAATTGTTGGACGATTCAGATGTGTCCATTATAGAGTCAGAAGGAAACTCTAGGCACCAGGGTATGGACGATCTGGTAAAGGCAGTTCGTCAGACCCTGGGTTTTGTTGAAGTAGAGGAGACGAAGTCCTTGGACCGCTCTTTCTTTAAGAAAGCTTCTAAGCAGGTGGTCAGGTTCCCTCCCTCAGCTGAGTTGAGGGATATTGTGGAGGCCTCTTGGAAATATCCAGATAAGAGGTTCTCTATGCCAAAGAAGTTTGGCGTGTTGTATCCCCTTCAGTAGGAGGATATGACCTGTTGGGAACAGGTGGCGAAGGTGGATGCACCTGTGGCGAGATTGGTTCGTCAGACTACACTACCTGTACCTGGGTCAGCGGCCTTACAGGACGCGACTGACAAAAAATTAGAATCCCTGCTGAAGTCGGTCTTCTTGGCCGCCGGTACTAGCCTCAGGCCAGCATTGTCCTCTACCTGGGTAGCTAGGGCTATGGAAGCCTGGGCAGGGCAGTTAGAGTCTGCCTTGCAGGATTCAGATTAACTGCCTCTGGCCATGCAGCTAAGGGAGGCAGCAGGCTATGTATATGAAGCGGCCCATAATTCGGCCTCCATAGCTTCGTCTATTTCAGCTACAGCTGTAGTAGCTAGAAGGGTGTTATGGTTAAGGACTTGGAATGCGGATTCAGAGTCTAAAAGATCATTAGAATCCATCCCGTATACGGGTGGGATGCTATTCGGTCCAGAATAAGACTCTTGGATTTTACAGGCTTCAGGGAGCAAGAAGACGTCCTTGTCTTTAAATACTCCAAGACCTAGGGCTAGGCCTAGGTTTAGTTCTTTCAGACAGCCTTTTTACGGGGGCGGGTCTGGCAGAGGCCAGACTACCAATCCAGGGGCCGTGGAATCCAGGAGACTGTCCCGTAGAGGAAGATCATCCTTTGCCCCTGCGGTGCGGAGAGCTTCTTCCGCCAAGCTGCCAGATAGACCAGCAGCATAACTACCACCCGCCTTTGGTTACAGAGGGTGGGGTGGGAGGACGGCTGCTTGGGTTTGCCCAGCAGTAGACAAAGTCCTCGGTAGACGAGTAGGTCCAGGATATCGTGATAGAATTCATGGGGCCAGCTCATCTCAAGTTTTGGTTACCTCGCTGGCTTCTGTCAAATCAGAAAGAGCTCAGGGCTGTCGATTTGCTTAGTTTAAACAAAGCTATACAGGCTTAGAATTTCCAGTGAGGGAAAAGGTATTAGTCACACCCATTCGGGGTGCTAAGGCCAGACGGGTCGTTCAGTCTATGACTAAACTTCTGGAGTATGAAAGTGTCACAGAGAATCCCTTGTCTAAGAATGAGTTTCTTGAGACTAGTGAGGGACTTAGTACGCAGCAGAATGTTGTCTCCACAGGACAAGTTGAGGTCCTAGATGGAGTGGACAGGCAGGATCCTGTCAGACAAGAGGCTGTCAGTAGCCAGGTCTTTGAAGCTGCTGGGAAAGATGGTGACATCTTTCGCGACCTTACCCTGTGCAGGGTTCCACCCCAT
The DNA here is from genome assembly GCF_038048845.1 of Mixophyes fleayi. Taxonomy (NCBI): domain Eukaryota; kingdom Metazoa; phylum Chordata; class Amphibia; order Anura; family Limnodynastidae; genus Mixophyes; species Mixophyes fleayi. Next base: position 83,214,723 of record NC_134413.1, on the reverse strand, counting down.
AAGAGGATTCCCGGTTCGAGGTACCAGTGGAGGAGGTAAGTCCTCAGCTGGTGGTTGCTGGACAAAAACCGAACAAAAGACAGGAAGGTCCCAGAGTTCTGCGCAAGAACAAGGGATCCACTGGTAGTGGACGTCCTAGCAAGGCCTTGGGGCTGCAGGTAAAACCTGCCCCACAGGGTCCCATGGAGAGTCAGTCCGGGGGATCGTCCAGTCTTTCTGGTACTTGCAGTAAGGCTGTGAAGAGATCTGCTGACCCTGGGACAGTTCTTGCGTCAGAGGCTGAACCAGCTGAATTTAATGGCAGAGCCTTAGAATCCAGTCTGTGGAGAGCAAGAAGTTTCTCGGGGGGGTGTAATAGGCACTCTCCTGAATGCCAGGAAGCCAGTTTCAGCCAAAATTTACCACCGTATCTGGCATATATATATATAAAGTGGTGTAAGAAGTCTTACAATTCTAAAACCTTTGGTCTGGCTAGATTTCTCGCCTTCTTACAGTGTGGTTTAGAGGCGGGGCTTAAACTTGGAACCTTAAAGGTTCAGGTATCTGCTTTGTCAGTGTATTTCCATAGACGGCTGGTGGAGCTTCCGGATGTTAAGACTTTTCTACAGGGAGTGCTTCACATCCAGCCGCCCTACGTGCATCCTGCGGAGCCTTGGGATCTTAATCTGGTCCTTTGCATGTTGCAGGAGCCTCCCTTTGAACCCCTACTCTCTGCAGAGTGGCGGTTCTTGACATGGAAGACAGTCTTCCTGCTTGCTATCGCCTCGGCCAGAAGAATCTCGGAGCTGGAAGCTTTATCCTGCAAAGAACCTTATCTGGTTTTTCATGAGGATAGAGCAGTTTTAAGGACTGTTCCGTCTTTTCTTCCTAAGGTGGTCTCAGGTTTCCATATTAATCAGGATATAGTTGTTCCAGTGTTCAGAGAGGAGCCTCAGACTCCTGGAACAAAGACAAATAAATATTTGAACGTAGTGAGGGCATTACGTATATATGTTAAGAGATCTGCAAAGATACGTAAGACAGATTCTCTATTTGTATTATTTGACTTTTCCAAGCGGGGATGGCCAGCATCTAAGCAAACTATTGCCAGATGGCTTACCCTGACTATCAGAGAGGCTTATGTCCGTATTAATCTCCCTGTGCCGAAGCGTATTGTTGCCCATTCTACCCGGTCGGTTGGGGCATCTTGGGCGGCTCGTAATGGAGCCACGACGGACCAGCTGTGCAGGGCAGCCACCTGGTCCTCGGTCCATACCTTTACAAAATTCTACCAATTTAATATATTTGCGTCTGGGGACGCCTCCTTTGGCCGTAGTGTTCTACGTGCAAGGAGATCAGAGCGGTCCCACCCTTCATAGGGATTGCTTTAGTAAGTCCCCATGGTTAAGCAGGGTCCCCCAGATGGATGTAAGAGAAAAAGGGATTTATACTTACGATAAATCTTTTTCTCTGAGTCCATCTGGGGGACACTGCGGTCCCCCCCCGTCTTTTCGTTGTTTTCTTTTATCTCCACTCCCCCCTCTGTTGAGTGGTGTGTCTTGGTTGATTGGCCTATCGTCCTAGGGCTTTGGTAATCAAACTGAGGTATGTGGGGAATTGGCGTCCGTCCTGTACTATAGCTAACTCCCCCCGCCCCCCACACTACCTAACCACACATACCTAACCAGATTGGGCCCTATTACTGGTACCATCACCATTTTTTGGTTTTCCCACTGGTTAGATAGCTCCCATTATCCACCAAATTTGCTCAACACATCTCCCTGAGCCTCAACTGCTCTTGTAACATAGAGAAAGAACTTGAACATCACCACTTCCATTTGTTTGGGGGGGAGATCAAAAACACCACCCACATTCTGTGACTCTTCTCGCATCTGTTTCTTCAACGGGACAAAGTACTTCAGGAATTATCCACAGAACAAGTGCACCAATACCCAACAAGAGGCATATCACCGACCATCCACTTCACTCTGAAGGAACACCTCCACCGAACAAAGAACAGGAAGACAAAGAACCAAACAAAAGGAACATCTCCCAATTGTCACTCTAAAGGATTAAGAAGTAAGTTAGAAACACATACAACACCCAACCACCTATAAATCCCACCAGGTTGCACCATGTCACCCTATTTGCTTTTCACATAGGGCCGATACCACTATGGTTGCTGCCCTGCGAAAAACAATCACAGCTCCACTGATACATCCTCACACCGCAGGCAGTCAGTATCCTACATCCCCACGTATAAATATGAAGGATTATAAAGACAAATTTCAGGGAAATCGGCACCCACGACAAGTGGACTTTTCATCCCTGATAAAATACCAACATTGTGATTGCCGACAGTCACAGTGCCGTATTTTATCAGTGTTGGGGAAAGTGAAATACCGGCATTTAGCCCGTCCCACCGGATTCCAGCCCAAATCTCACACTCGCCTCTTTCCCTGAGGCTACAGATTTGCTGAATCGCCCCAAACAGCGTTCACACAGCCACACCCACTTCGGTATTGCCACCACCTATTGAAAACGGGCAATAGGACCCCAATATCCTGGCACACAATGAGCACCCCTTGTTCCACACAGTTAGCAAGGCACCAGCAATCAAAGGGTTAAGCCTTAACCCCTCAATGCTCTATGACACAAATGTACATGCAGGCACACACTAGGCTTGGTATACATATGTATTCGCAATTCACACCTCAGCAATGAAAGGTTTTAGCATGGTTAAGCAATCTTATCTCTTCTACACAGGCAATGGATTTGTTTTTGATAAATAAGGACAGAACTTAAATTGTTTGATTTAATATACAAAAGCTACAATGCTTACAGATAATAAAAAAACAATTAGATAAAGATTTGACATACAAATAAAAAATTGCAAACAGTTGTAAAAACAAATGGGATGAAAGTACAGAGCATCACTTACGTATAATAATCTTTATGCCTGGGGGTAGGCAGAAAAGATGGACAGTCCTTCAATTAGATTGATTCCCAAGAAAGTGACAATTTGCCCCTTCCCAACACAGGTTTTTTAAGCCAAATGAAATTAAACAGTCTTCACAGGGGCAGTCTTAATGCTAATAGGGGGGCAGGATGTCCCCTGGGTGCCACTATAGTTTGCTCACAAATATTGCAAAAGTTTTGACCTTTGGTAATACCTCACAGATATATCCCAGAGACATAACTCCCCCTTCAATAAACCAGTCATAATCCCCCGCACATTTAAATACCAAACATGAGGAAATTATGACAATGTGACTTACCTTTTCCACAAACGTGATTATAGCTGTTCCCGGATACCACCAGTACCTGTCATTCACAACCCTGGTGTGATTTCTGCTCCCCAGTATGGAGAGGCACACAGGTTTCCCAATATATGAAATATGAAGGCATTTCCTTCCAAGTTCATATTTCTATATACCTACATAAAGAGAATTTAGGTTTTACCTGGGTCTTCAAGATTCTCACCAAGGCATATGGCTCACTAATTTACATCTAGTGGTTCTTTTGTTTTTCTTTGAGGTTGAATAGATATTTTCCCACTGTTGCTGAGTAAGGGATAACCCCACGTCAGCTTCCCAGCGAAGCCGGGCTGGGGCTTTAGAGGAGGGAATCAAGGAGTGGAGATACTGGTATCAGAACGTTATTCCGCCTTTATTGGCAGCTTTTGTCAGTCTATCTAAAATTGGAGCTGGGGGAAAGGAGAGAGAATGAGAAGCTTTAGAGACCGTTAACACCCAATGCCTGACTTGCAAATATCTATATGTCTCAGACAGGGGGAGGCTACTATAGCGGTCTTGGAGCAGAGAAAAAGGGAGAAAGAGACTCTGGGCAAACAAATCAGACAGAGATGTGATCCCTCTGTTCTTCCCATTGGCAAGATTCAGACCCGGGATAAGTTTGGAGACCGCTTGGAGGGAGAAGTTACGAGATGGAAGTGTAAAATCCGCATGCAATCCAATAACCCTACCCCACACCTGCATGGCATCTTAGATGGATGCTGGTCTATATACAGCTGGGGGGCGGACGAGTTTGGGAATCCAAAGTAGGGCAGGAAGGGAAAAGCTTGAGCCAGGGCCCTTTCAGTGTCTACCCAAGGCTTAGATGTCTGGGAAAGTGCTGCAATTGTATTTATTCCTTTAATATCTTACATGTCTGCTCTGTGATGTTTATAATGATTATTATATTTATTCCCAGACAGTTGAGCTGTGAGGAACCAGAGAATCTTTTACTACAAGTCAACTGAAGGTGAAACCCGATCTGTGTAAATCACTGATTCCCTGAGGATGGACAAGGACAGGAGTGAGAGGATATTACATCTCACCCTGGAGATCATCTACCTGCTGACTGGAGAGGTGAGGGATTCTGGGAATGTCACAGTGACATCATTCTTACTGCTATAAATAAAACAGAGACATGACTGGAGAGGTGAGAGGGATTCTGGGAATGTCACAGTGACATCATTCTTACTGCTATAAATAAAACAGGGACATGACTGGAGAGGTGAGGGATTCTGGGAATGTCACAGTGACATCATTCTTACTGCTATAAATAAATCAGGGACATGACTGGAGAGGTGAGAGGGATTCTGGGAATGTCACAGTGACATCATTCTTACTGCTATAAATAAAACAGGGACATGACTGGAGAGGTGAGGGATTCTGGGAATGTCACAGTGACATCATTCTTACTGCTATAAATAAAACAGGGACATGACTGGAGAGGTGAGGGATTCTGGGAATGTCACAGTGACATCATTCTTACTGCTATAAATAAAACAGGGACATGACTGGAGAGGTGAGGGATTCTGGGAATGTCACAGTGACATCATTCTTACTGCTATAAATAAAACAGGGACATGACTGGAGAGATGAGGGATTCTGGGAATGTTACAGTGACATCATTCTTACTGCTTTAAATAAAACAGGGACATGACTGGAGAGGTGAGAGGGATTCTGGGAATGTCACAGTGACATCATTCTTACTGATATGAATAAAACAGGGACATGACTGGAGAGGTGAGAGGGATTCTGGGAATGTCACAGTGACATCATTCTTACTGCTATAAATAAAACAGTGACATGACTGGAGAGGTGAGAGGGATTCTGGGAATGTCACAGTGACATCATTCTTACTGCTATAAATAAAACAGGGACATGACTGGAGAGGTGAGAGGGATTCTGGGATTGTCACAGTGACATCATTCTTACTGCTATAAATAAAACAGGGACATGACTGGAGAGGTGAGGGATTCTGGGAATGTCACAGTGACATCATTCTTACTGCTATAAATAAAACAGGGACATGACTTGAGAGGTGAGAGGGATTCTGGGATTGTCACAGTGACATCATTCTTACTGCTATAAATAAAACAGGGACATGACTGGAGAGGTGAGGGATTCTGGGAATGTTACAGTGACATCATTCTTACTGCTATAAATAAAACAGGGACATGACTTGAGAGGTGAGAGGGATTCTGGGATTGTCACAGTGACATCATTCTTACTGCTATAAATAAAACAGGGACATGACTGGAGAGGTGAGGGATTCTGGGAATGTCACAGTGACATCATTCTTACTGCTATAAATAAAACAGGGACATGACTGGAGAGGTGAGGGATTCTGGGAATGTCACAGTGACATCATTCTTACTGCTATAAATAAAACAGGGACATGACTGGAGAGGTGAGGGATTCTGGGAATGTCACAATGACATCATTCTTACTGCTATAAATAAAACAGGGACATTACTGTTGTCACCTGAACAGCTGTATATTAGCAGCATGTAGATGGTCTCAGATAAAAGTATGATTCCCAGATGCTGGGATATATTGCATTGGCCACAGTATGTTGTTTTTCTACAACTAATACATTCATGAGACTTTAGGCTTTACAGCTTTTGCTGTATTTTTAGATGTTACTAAGTTTTACATTTAGGTAATGATTTCCACTTTCCAGTGGGTAAATGTATGAAAGAGGGATTTCTGCAAGTTGCCGGAAATCTGTGAATTTGCAGGGAAAATTTAAAGCGGCAATGCCTTGTAAAAGCAAACTTACCTTTACAAGGCATCGCCAGTTTAAATTTTCCCTGCAAAGTCGACGATTTCCGGCAACTTGCAGAAATCGCTCTTTCATACATTTACCCCCAGGACTAATGTGCAAAATAGAAAATAAATGCTTATTTTATAAAGACATCCCCTGCCCTACCTGTAGCTGTTTCCTATATGCACTGTCTATTAGAGTGTATACAGCACTTACCTCTCCTACTGTCTTCCATATGTCCACCATCTGAGTCCTCTGTCTGCTACAAGCCCCCACTTTAAACTCATCTTATTGTTCGCACTGATTTGTTTAAAGCAGATGATAGATCCGCGGGGGCCGGCTGTATATAGAGGACTCAGATAGGTGGGACCACTGAAGATGTCCAAAGCTGCAGGAGGTGTAAATGTTATATACACTCCACTTTCCTGTATATAGTAAACAGTTACATATAGACCTTTAGAACAATATTGTATATTTTACATAATAAACCCCTAAGAAAACTTAAAAATATGTGGCTCTTCATTTACCTTGATGTCTCTCTCCATACACAGGATTACACAGTAGTGATAAAGAGATCTGGTGAGTGTGTGACACCCAGGAGCCGCCCCTGTGTGTCAGGAGGATTGAGCAGGACCCAGAGCCCCATCACGGTGCCTGAACCTCAATCACTGATACGTGAAGGAAACAATGACCAGAAGATCCTGGAACTGACCAACAAGATCATTCAGCTGGTGACTGGAGAGGTGACTGCTGGGAATGGGACATTATACAGTAACACCAGGGGATGTGTCTGGGTGATGACTGTGTCATTGTGTTGTCAGGTTCCTATAAGGTGTGAGGAGGAGTGGGAGAATTTAGAAGGGCCCAAGGATCTGTATGAGGACGTGAGGATGGAGAATCACCGGATCCTCACATCACTGGGTAAGAGGAGACTTTCATTTATTGTAAAGTGGAGCAGTTTTGAGGGCCAAATGGATACAGATCATCTGATAATTACATAACCAAAATGTATTCTGTCTTCATGTGTTTCCTACAGATGGATCCAGTAACAGAAATACCCCAGAGAGATATCTCCGACCTCTTTATTCACAGGATTGTACACAGGAAAATCCCAGTATCCCACAGGAGAATCAGGTAGATTATAGGGTCTCACAAAATCCCCAAATGATTATACACTGATATTCTTCTGTTTCATATCAATTTATTAAATCAGATATTATTAATTATGATATTTTTATTATTTTGCGGGTTATTTAGGATGATCTGACTGATATTAAAGTAGAAATTATAGAGGGAGAGGAAGAGACGTATGTGAGGGGTGATCAGCAGTGTAAGGAGGAGGAAATCCCTACAGATATCGGCACAGGTGAGTAATTAACACTTATTACAGAAAAGAGTCACATATTCTGCTTATTCAGTCAATAAAACAATCATTTATTCTACACCCTCCTCTGTCAGTACAAACTAATAAGTATAACTTATCTGTGCAGTGGGAGAGTCAGGAGCCATCAGCCTCATTAGATTCCTGTTCTCCTCCTCACATCATATCACTGTGTGCTACCAGCCCAGAGATCTGACCAGTCTCCTCCTCACATCATATCACTGTGTGCTACCAGCCCAGAGATCTGACCAGTCTCCTCCTCACATCATATCACTGTGTGCTACCAGCCCAGAGATCTGACCAGTCTCCTCCTCACATCATATCACTGTGTGCTACCAGCCCAGAGATCTGACCAGTCTCCTCCTCACATCATATCACTGTGTGCTACCAGCCCAGAGATCTGACCAGTCTCCTCCTCACATCATATCATTGTGTGCTACCAGCCCAGATATCTGACCAGTCTCCTCTTCACATCATATCACTGTGTGCTACCAGCCCAGATATCTGACCAGTCTCCTCCTCACATCATATCATTGTGTGCTACCAGCCCAGAGATCTGACCAGTCTCCTCCTCACATCATATCACTGTGTGCTACCAGCCCAGAGATCTGACCAGTCTCCTCCTCACATCATATCATTGTGTGCTACCAGCCCAGAGATCTGACATGTCTCCTCCTCACATCATATCATTGTGTGCTACCAGCCCAGAGATCTGACCAGTCTCCTCCTCACATCATATCACTGTGTGCTACCAGCCCAGAGATCTGACCAGTCTCCTCCTCACATCATATCACTGTGTGCTACCAGCCCAGAGATCTGACCAGTCTCCTCCTCACATCATATCACTGTGTGCTACCAGCCCAGAGATCTGACCAGTCTCCTTCTCACATCATATCATTGTGTGCTACCAGCCCAGAGATCTGACCAGTCTCCTTCTCACATCATATCACTGTGTGCTACCAGCCCAGAGATCTGACCAGTCTCCTTCTCACATCATATCATTGTGTGCTACCAGCCCAGATATTCGACCAGTCTCCTCCTCACATCATATCACTGTGTGCTACCAGCCCAGAGATCTGACCAGTCTCCTCCTCACATCATATCACTGTGTGCTACCAGCCCAGAGATCTGACCAGTCTCCTCCTCACATCATATCATTGTGTGCTACCAGCCCAGAGATCTGACCAGTCTCCTCCTCACACTGTCTGGTGTATCTCATGAGACATCAGTCTGACACCATGAAATTACCCATGAACCTCCTGTACACTACCTCCTGTGACAGTATCCATAACCATCTCTCTGTACTACCACATGTGACATTACCATGAATATTTGATCCTCAGCTGTATATTATCACTGTAATACTAATGCAGAATATGAGATTATTCTCCTCCCTCTAAGATCACATACACCCCATCACAATATACCATACTTGCCAACTCTCGGAAACAAGTTTCCGGGAGAGGGGGCATGACTGGAGGGCGGGAGGGGGCGGGACGAGGCCAAACGTGTCATTTTGGTCCGGCTCCCCGCGAAAACTTAATTTACGTTGCAGGGGGCGGGGCCAAAATGACGCGATTGGCCTCGTCCTGCCCCCTCCCGCCCTCCAAAATGCCGTTAATCACCGAGAATCGCGTCATTTGATGCGATTCTCTGTGAAATCCAGGATGCAGGAGAAATGCCAACGAGCCCGAGAGCCCGGGAGACTGAACCGAATTTTGGGAGTCTCCCAGACATTCCGGGAGAGTTGGCAAGTATGCAATATACACTTCATGTGGACAATATTACTGGCTAATTAATCTTCCTGTTGTAGAATGCTGGCTGGGCAATGTGTATACTTAGGAACTGTTAGGCACAAAAAAAACCCCAAAAAACTGACTGTTTTATGCAAGTTCAGTAAACACAGCAATAGTTGTATGTTAAAGACAGTTAAACATGGTGTAACATGGGTGCATTGTGCTTGGTAATGCAGTATTATAATTATGGGTGGGGTACGTTGAAACGGCACTGTCAACTCCGACAATGTTTTAAACGACAGGGGAATAACGATGCCTATAATCCCTACAGTACTGAAATGACTACTTACCATATGTCAGACATGTAGTTATAACGGAGCTTCAAATCAGCGTCCAGTGTTCAATCCGAATGGCCTAAATACATAGAGTATGAAATTACGTCATTTAGTATGGACAGACTGAAAATGCTGGGCTTTAAAGCACCAATACCCGGACCCCACGCCTGCATTACATTATACCACCTGTATTATTAGTATCATTGCTAATTATAATGAATTGTTGAAGTTTGCAATTTGAAATTAAACAGCTGGACAGTTCAATTTACTCATAGTATGAAAATGTTGGTAATTATAATATGTTACTCAATGTAAAATAAAATATCTGTTTCTCTTTCGTACCATTGGGGGACACTGCAATACATTGGGGTATAATAGGTGGAATAGGAGCTAGGGCACTTTAAATCTTAAACTGAAGGACAGCTCCTCCCTTACTATGCCCCTCCCATGGGAGCCATCTTCAGTTTTAGTAAAGTGCCTCAGGAGTTGGGTTTATGTCTAAGGGCTCCTCTCCTGTATTATATATTTTCATTTTATGTTTATAATTTTTCCCATTCTGTCAGGGACGCCTCCCCAGGGGTGAAATGCCTGTCGGCCACTTTCACCCTGGATCCCTGATCAAGGGAGAGTAGCCTGTTAGGCTGCCCTCTCCTCTGCAGCCCGCCAGCTCTTCATTGTCACTGCCCACGGAGCTCCGGCGGAAGGCTGCGTGTTCCCTAATAACGAGCATTACCAGAGGAGTCTGTTAAATTCGGGAACGGCCACCAGAACAGATCTCCTTCAGGGTCAGGGTTACTCTATACATAGTCACCAGATTGTCTGTCTTAGCGTACTTCATCAGGATTACATTGAAATATTGGCACTCTTTAGCCTAGTATAATGTTGGGGACTTGCATTTCTTCTCCTTTCAGGGTGTTCTGGTGTTTTCCCCACTCAGTTTAGGATACCTGAAGCATGACTGACAGAGGGACTTCCAAGCCTACGTAGGGCCGCTGGTAGATCTGTGCAGCTTTCTACAAGTGCCAGGTGTACTTCTCATTATCTTTGGGGCAGTTTGACACAGAATGTCCTTGTGTAGGATGCGAGAAGGGGTTCCACCATGACCGCTTTCTGCGAGTCCGTCAGGGGCTGTGAAGAAACCGTCTTGCGCTGAGTCGCTGACGACATCCAGGGCCGATCTCATTTGGGTGCAATCTCTGACATGGGGTAGGTGGACCTTTTATTTCTTGAAAACAATCAACACACATTCCTGCTTCACAGATAGTGATAACTACTAGTGTGGCTTCCCGACTAGAAGTGAGTCAGCTATGGGTCTGGCTAGGGATGCTTCCTCATGGAATGTCTCTTCTTGGAATGCCAGTTACGGTATTCCTGGATTTATTTAGGACTTGTTTCTGCTTTCCCTCTAAGGAGGATGGGGAGTTGATTCACCAGTCTGGGGAGAAGAATACATGTGGGGAAGGAGATTCCTCTGTGATACACAGTGTGTATGGCTGGGGCCTGAGAGTCTAATTCCTCTAACTTCTTCTTTATGAGTCAAAGTTTCCAGATGTATTGTTCAAACTGTCTCCTCAGCCTAGGCTGTCTGTCTGTTCCAGTTACTTGGAAAACTTTAATTTCTTCTCTCCTTATCTTCAGTAAATACAAATAAGGACAAGCTCCTCCCAGGATAGCTTCTCCTGTTGTCACCTCGCTAGCTCCATCACAATGCCTGGGAGCAGCGTTGCTCCAGGTCAATGCTGGTACCAGGTTAAAAAAAAAAATCCTTAAAGCTGCACGTGACAAGGCCGTTTGTTAAATCCGTTCGAGTCTCTGTGATGAGTACGGCTCTTCAGACTGGACAGCACAATTGGCCACCGCTCACACGAGGTTGGGCCTAGTGCTGTGTTTTTCTAATGGTTCATAGATAGGATTAAACGCAGGCATCTTGGATGCTGTCTTTCTTTCCCCTGGTTTTGTTACTATATTTTGGCGGCAAGGCATTCCTTCGGTTACGTTCCTGGACAGCTGATGCCAGTTCTAAGAGTTCTCCAAAGTTTTACTGTTTCCTGAGAGCTATAGTGTTCTTTACTGTATCTTCAGAGGACGAGAGCTCCGTATGCCTGTCAGAGATGGAACACCGACTTGGCCCAGGTCTCAGTCCGTTCGTGTTTTCAGGTGCATGAAAGTTGCTTCTAATAGTTAAGGTTGGTATATTCAGTGTACAGTGACCTGACGAGATGAGGTGTTCCTTACCTCCCTGGATGTGGATGTTGTTTTCCTTCATGTTCCCATATTGAAGGGGTTTTCGTGTCTACGTCCGTTGCAGTTCACGATGGACGCAGTGAGTGTCAGGTTTGCCCTCGTTTCAGCTTGTTCCCACCCCATAAGCCTTTGCCAAACCCCTCGCCATCATCACACCTCTTTCACTCTCGAGGCGTAAATTATGTGCCAGTGGGGAGAACGTTGTATCACCTGAAGTCGTCCTCTGCCTTTCCGACGGGCTTTCTGGGGAAAGGCTGCAGGTTTCTCTACCCCAGTCTTCCTGGATCCCAGTAGAACGACTGAGGTTCTTCGGATGGATTTTTGGCTCAGTGTCCTCTTGTTGTTTTTCCTGGAGAGCCCGACTTTTTCGTTATGATGAGAGCGGTGCATATCCTGGCCAGCCCGAACATGTCTTTTCTCCGGTACATGATGTTGGTAAGGCCTGGGTTCCAGGGGGTTTCTCTGGCACAAAGTATTCCGGTCTGCTTCAGCAAATATCTCTAGTAAATCACCCGGATACTGGATATCTTCCTGTTCCACCCATCAGCTGGACAGGCAGATCGTTATTCCTTGGCCTCTCGGTCTACGCTTGCTTGCGGGTCGCTATATTCAGACCGGGCTCACAGCGACATGGCTGTAGCGCAGTTATAGAGGTCCATGACGGTATGCCAGGTACAGGTCCAGGTCAGCTCCGCCACGGTTCTCCCAGTGCTGGAGTTCTGAGAGTTGGATGAGTGGCAGGTTTAGCCCCATCAGGTTCCCTCTGGTCAGTGATCTCTCACACAGAGGTGGTAGATCAGCAGGTTCAGCGCCGGGGTCTGCTAGAAATATTTTGTGGGCTTGTGTCTGTTCTTCTTGGTTTCTCACATAATTTATTAACCCCAAGGTGGTGCACACGGGTGCATGACGATCCGTTACAGTTTGCTGGAGCATTATATTCCTATTGCTTCCCATGCTCCCACGGATGTTACTGACGCTCCTATTGATGGCTGCCTTCGGGCCACCGGTCTGGCTGCATCGGGCATGGTTCTCTGGCATCCTGGGGTTGGTCATTGGTCCGCCTTGCGGCTAATCCTTGTCTTGTAACTGCCTGCTTTGCTATTGGCTTGGCAACAGGACTCCTGATACCATGTTTCCAAGGGCCAGGGGTTTTCTTCCCTCGAGCTGGAACAGGTTGTGATCACGGGGTGGTTCCTTTCTTCGGTTTGGTGTACATGTACGTGGGTGACCAGCACATGCACACTCTAGTCTGGTTGGATACCTTCCAGGGTGGTTGGCTTCCCTTAGGGGCTAGACTGGTGCCGGTTGGATTGTCTTTTCCTTCAGGGGCGGTTGGTGCTTCCTAGGTGGCGCATGCAGTTGCTTAGACAGACTTGGTTGTTCCAGGTCACTGCGTCGTCGGTCGTCCACACCTTTCTGGTGTTCTGGGGGATTGCCAGGGTTTACATTCCAGAATGTATATCTTGGCTGCACAGTCTCATACGCAGTGATTTCAGAGCAATCCCTCCCTTAGGGGCATCTTAGGTATATCCCCAATGTATCCCAGTGTCCCCCAATGGTAGGAAAGAGAAACTTTTTACTCACCTTAAAATCTGTTTTTCTGACTCCATTGGGGGACACTGAGCACCATCCCCTTGCTCTGTCTGCTGGTTGGTTATGATTTAGGTATGTTGTTTTTTTTAGGCCAGCTTCATCCCTCTCTTTCGGACTTTGTTATAAAACTGAAGATGGCTCCTATAGAAGGGCGTAGTAGGGCAGTATCTGTCCTTTAGTTTAAGATTTAAAGTGCCCTAGCTCCTATTTCACTTACTGTACCCCAATGTATTGCAGTGTCCCCCAATGGAGTCAGAGAAACAGATTTTATGGTGTGTTAAAATCCTCGTTTCCATACATTTATTTTATTTCCAGCAGATGGATGCAAACACAGGAATATCTCAGATGGAAAATTAATTTTGTCTACTGATTTTGAAAAAGAAGATGACAACATCACACATGATTCTCTAGGAGGAAACCCCACTACTCTAAATATACATCCAATACTTCACAGAGAAGATAAATCATCTGATCCCTGTAATCATGAGGAATATCCTCCTGATAACCTAGATATTGTTACATATAGTACAGCTCATACAGATGATAAAGTATTTATATGTCCTGAGGGTGGGAAATGTTTTACACAGAAATCAAATCTTGTTGCACATCAGAGAACTCACACAGGTGAGAAACCTTTTACATGTTCTGAGTGTGAAAAACGGTTTACATACAAATCAAAACTTATTAGACATCAGAGAACTCACACAGGTGAAAAACGGTTTACATGTTCTGAATGTGGGAAATGGTTTACACAGAAATCAGTTCTTGTTCAACATCAGAGAACTCACACAAGTGAGATACCGTTTACATGTTCTGAATGTGGGAAATGGTTTACACATAAATCATATCTTATTAGGCATCAGAGATCTCACACAGGTGAGAAACCATATTCATGTTCTGAATGTGGGAAATGTTTTACACAGAAATCAATTCTTGTTGAACATCAGAGAACTCACACAGGTGAGAAACCGTTTACATGTTCTGAGTGTGGGAAATGTTTTACACGTAAATCAAATCTTGTTGAACATCAGAGTACTCACACAGGTGAGAAACCGTTTACATGTTCTGAGTGCAAGAAATGTTTTGCACAGAAATCAAAGCTTGTTGAACATCAGAGAATTCATACAGGAGAGAAACCGTTTACATGTTCTGAGTGCGGGACATGTTTTACACAGAAATCAATTCTTGTTGCACATCAGAGAATTCACACAGGTGAGAAACCGTTTACATGTTCTGAGTGTGGGAAATGTTTTACACGTAAATCAAATTTTGTTGACCATCAGAGAACTCACACAGGTGAGAATTTGTTTCCATGTTCTGAGTGTGAGAAATGTTTTACACGTAAATCAAATCTTGTTGTACATCAGAGCACTCACACAGGTGAGAAACCGTTTACATGTTCTGAGTGTGGGAAATGTTTTATACAAAAGTCAGAGTATGTTAAACATCAGAGAACTCACACAGGTGAGAAACCGTTTACATGTTCTGAGTGTGGGAAATGTTTTACACAAAAATTAAAACTTATTGAACATCAAAAACTTCACACAGGAGAAAAGCAATTGGATATGAAACAAATGTACTGTGATACTCCAGATATTGTAAAAGTAGTTGATATTTTAATGTAACTTAAACAATAGGTATATATATATATATGTAATGTTTTTTCAACTGTTTTTATCAAACAATCAAAATGGGTACAACAAAACTTTGTACTTAAAATACCAAATGAGAGTTTTTTTCTACATCTGTTTTAAGTATAACAGACATTTTATGTAACATACAATATCTTAGTTCTTCGAGTATTACGTAGAAAAATTGAAATACAAATTTGACGTTTATTACCCGTGTCACTGTGCACACGCTATCTTCATATCCTGTTCCTGGATAGTCTCATTACATAACCACACACTTATATTTCATAAGATACACCTAGTCCTGTCCTTTATACTATAGTAACATCCAATTTTCACAGAGTTCTCTAGATAATACTTAGGGACATATTCAATTACAATTTGCGGCTGCGATTACATGCGGCTGCATGGGTCTCGGTACCGCAACATCGTGGATTTCGGTGCGCACATAAATCTGCGATAGTGCGCTACCGTAATGCCGCTTTATACGCGCAGCCGCAAATTGAAATTAAATTCCCCACTTTCTGTCTCAAGGCAATATAAAACCTTAATGAAATGTAGATATTTGTATGATAAAGCATATTTACTCGCAACAATGTTACAATATATATTCAATAAAATCTTACACACAGTGCATATATGATAATCTGTGTTTAGGCTGAAGACCCTAATACTTCTTTCTGTATTTCATAAATGTGTAAAGTCTTGTGTGTAGATGTATGTACACATGTTTTTGTGTCCCAGATCCCATTAAACTCCTATTATCATAGATATGTTCCAGTATATAAATACACTGCTATTCCTGTATACAATCCACACAGAATCAACACAAAACCCTCACTATATCACAAATGTATAATACATAACACCACTGGTCTTGTATCATGTGCATATATATCACAACCTCCATATATTCTCAATAGTACATCACATTACATCAAATATATTATGTATCTCACACGGGGGCCACTGTGTCCAATCACTGAAGCCATATTATGTCCTAAAACACAAACTCCACTTCTAAAGCACCATATTCCTGTTTACATTATCCACACTGTATCCCGTAAATATGCACAGTCCTACAATTATACAGCATTGCAGGAGATATAGTGCAGTGTAGGGATCAGTACAATGCAGCATAGTGCATACAGCATTGCAGGAGATATAGTGCAGTGTAGGAATGGGTACAATGCAGCATAGTGCATACAGCATTGCAGGAGATATAGTGCAGTGTAGGAATGGGTATAGTGCAGCATAGTGCATACAGCATTGCAGGAGATATAGTGCAGTGTAGGAATGGGTACAATGCAGCATAGTGCATACAGCATTGCAGGAGATATAGTGCAGTGTAGGAATGGGTACAATGTAGCATAGTGCATACAGCATTGCAGGAGATATAGTGCAGTGTAGGAATGGGTACAATGCAGCATAGTGCATACAGCATTGCAGGAGGTATAGTGCAGTGTAGGAATGGGTACAATGCAGCATAGTGCATACAGCATTGCAGGAGATATAGTGCAGTGTAGGAATGGGTACAATGCAGCATAGTGCATACAGCATTGCAGGAGATATAGTGCAGTGTAGGAATGGGTACAATGCAGCATAGTGCATACAGCATTGCAGGAGGTATAGTGCAGTGTAGGAATGGGTACAATGCAGCATAGTGCATACAGCATTGCAGGAGATATAGTGCAGTGTAGGAATGGGTACAATGCAGCATAGTGCATACAGCATTGCAGGAGATATAGTGCAGTGAAGGAATGGGTACAATGCAGCATAATGCATACAGCATTGCAGGAGATATAGTGCAGTGTAGGAATGGGTACAATGCAGCATAGTGCATACAGCATTGCAGGAGGTATAGTGCAGTGTAGGAATGGGTACAATGCAGCATAGTGCATACAGCATTGCAGGAGATATAGTACAGTGTAGGAATGGGTACAATGCAGCATAGTGCATACAGCATTGCAGGAGATATAGTGCAGTGTAGGAATGGGTACAATGCAGCATAGTGCATACAGCATTGCAGGAGATATAGTGCAGTGTAGGAATGGGTACAATGCAGCATAGTGCATACAGCATTGCAGGAGATATAGTGCAGTGTAGGAATGGGTACAATGCAGCATAGTGCATACAGCATTGCAGGAGGTATAGTGCAGTGTAGGAATGGGTACAATGCAGCATAGTGCATACAGCATTGCAGGAGATATAGTGTAGTGTAGGAATGGGTACAATGCAGCATAGTGCATACAGCATTGCAGGTGATATAGTGCAGTGTAGGAATGGGTACAATGCAACATAGTGCATACAGCATTGCAGGAGATATAGTGTAGTGTAGGAATGGGTACAATGCAGCATAGTGCATACAGCATTGCAGGAGATATAGTACAGTGTAGGAATGGGTACAATGCAGCATATTGCATACATCATTGCAGGAGATATAGTGCAGTGTAGGAATGGGTACAATGCAGCATATTGCATACATCATTGCAGGAGATATAGTGTAGTGTAGGAATGGGTACAATGCAGCATAGTGCATACAGCATTGCAGATGATATGGTGCAGTGTAGGAATGGGTACAATGCAGCATATTGCATACATCATTGCAGGAGATATAGTGTAGTGTAGGAATGGGTACAATGCAGCATAGTGCATACAGCATTGCAGATGATATGGTGCAGTGTAGGAATGGGTACAATGCAGCATATTGCATACATCATTGCAGGAGATATAGTGTAGTGTAGGAATGAGTACAATGCAGCATAGTGCATACAGCATTGCAGGAGATATAGTGTAGTGTAGGAATGGGTACAATGCAGCATATTGCATACAGCATTGCAGGAGATATAGTACAGTGTAGGAATGGGTACAATGCAGCATAGTGCATACAGCATTGCAGGAGATATAGTACAGTGTAGGAATGGGTACAATGCAGCATAGTGCATACATCATTGCAGGAGATATAGTGCAGTGTAGGAATGGGTACAATGCAGCATGGTGCATACAGCATTGCAGGAGGTATAGTGCAGTGTAGGAATGGGTACAATGCAGCGTATTGCATACAGCATTGCAGGAGATATAGTGCAGTGTAGGGACCAGTACAATGCAGCATAGTGCATACAGCATTACAGGTGATATAGTGCAGTGTAGGGATCAGTACAATGCAGCATAGTGCATACAGCATTGCAGGAGGTATAGTGCAGTGTAGGAATGGGTACAATGCAGCATAGTGCATACAGCATTGCAGGAGATATAGTGCAGTGTAGGAATGGGTACAGTGCAGCATAGTGCATACAGCATTGCAGGAGGTATAGTGCAGTGTAGGAATGTGTACAGTGCAGTATAGTGCATACAGCATTGCAGGTGATATAGTGCAGTGTAAGAATGGGTACAATGCAGCATAGTGCATACAGCATTGCAGGAGATATAGTGTAGTGTAGGAATGGGTACAATGCAGCATAGTGCATACAGCATTGCAGGTGATATAGTGCAGTGTAGGAATGGGTACAATGCAGCATATTGCATACAGCATTGCAGATGATATGGTGCAGTGTAGGAATGGGTACAATGCAACATAGTGCATACAGCATTGCAGGAGATATAGTGCAGTGTAGGAATGGGTACAATGCAGCATAGTGCATACAGCATTGCAGGAGATATAGTGCACTGTAGGAATGGGTACAATGCAGCATATTGCATACAGCATTGCAGGAGATATAGTGCAGTGTAGGAATGGGTACAATGCAGCATGGTGCATACAGCATTGCAGGAGATATAGTGCAGTGTAGGAATGGGTACAATGCAGCATAGTGCATACAGCATTGCAGGAGATATAGTGCAGTGTAGGAATGGGTACAATGCAGCATAGTGCATACAGCATTGCAGGAGATATAGTGCAGTGTAGGAATGGGTACAATGCAGCATAGTGCATACAGCATTGCAGGAGATATAGTGCAGTGTAGGAATGGGTACAATGCAGCATAGTGCATACAGCATTGCAGGAGTTACCAATCAGCATGGCAGTAGGTCAGCCATCACGGAAGGATTATATCAGACACACTATCCTTATCTGATAACACAGAACAGCAGCATTACATGCAGCTCTATAACCATTCCCCTCTATAAATTCACCATTTCTTCAGTCATGTCTATGAGCACTGTATAATCCCTTACTAGCACAGTATCTACTACTATGAACTCTATATTGTCTAAACTCATGTTCCAAAACAGACCCAATAATTACACAATATTACATCACAAATCCACGTATATTGTTCAATCATAATCCCCTATACTATCTCACAACCATGGTGCTGTATAAAGTGCATACAATTCCTATTTATGGAACACAATCCAGGCACAGTCACATATTCATCACATTCTATCACAATAAGAGGATTTTAACTCACCATAAAGCCTGATTCTCTGACTCCATTGGAGGACACTACTGTACATTGGGGTATAGTAGGTGGACTAGGAGCTTAGGCACTTATACATTTGTTTAACAGACACATACTCCTCCCTACTATGCCCCTCCTCTCTGCCAGCAACCTCTGTTTTGCATAACCAAGCCTAGAAGAAAGGTCCTCAAGGCAAACAAAGAAACCAAAGCTATAACAGAATCAAACTAATTTTCAGAGGAATGGAAGGGTGCACAGTGTCCCCCAATGGAGTCAAAGAAACAGATTTTACGGTAAGTAAAAATTCTCTTTTCCCTTTCCTACCATTAGGGGACATTTCAGTTCATTGGGTACATACCAAAGCTGTCCCTAAGGGAGGGATTGCTCTGGAACGACTGCAAGCAACACCTTGCACTCAAAGCTCACAGCCGCAGTGGCGAAGCACCATGACGTACCGCCTAAGAAGCTCCAATAGCCCTAGTTGCGTGAGTCTTCAAAGCCTCTGGCACAGGCCGCAAAGCCCTAACATACACCAAACAAATGGTGGATGTTATCCAGCGAGCAGTGAACTGTTTAGAAGCAGGCCACCCTCTATTGTGCACATTATACAGGATGAAGAGATCATTCGTCCTATGAACAGAAACCGTGCTATCAATATAACATTGAATGGTGCGGACAACAGAAGGAGTCATCCGAAGAACTACATTCTCCTGATTCAAATGGAACTTGGACACTATCTTCGAGACAAAGGAGAGGTTTGTGCGGAGTACCACCCTGTCCTTGTGAAATACTAAAGATAGGGGATTACAGCACAACGACCTGAGCTTCAAAACCCGGCGAGTGGAAGTGATGACCAAAAGGAACACAGTCTTCCAGGTGACATGACGTAAGTCCACAAAATACAAGGGCTCTGAGCACGATATTGAGATCTCACGGTTCCACCACCTGGACAAAAGGGGGTTTGACCTGAAAAACCCCTTGAAGGAATGTCTGAACATCCTTCAATCCCGCCAACTGGCGGTGGAAATAGATGGAGAGCCCAGACCTGTACCTTGAGTGAACCCAAACGCAATTCACTATCAAGTCCCGCTTGCAAAAAGAGCAAACGGGCGAGACTAAAACGAGAAGTGTGAAAGCCCTGAGATGCGCACAGGAGGATATACATCTTCCAGACCCAGTGATAAATGGCTGAAGAAAAAGAATTTCAAACCCTTATTATGGTGTTCACAACCTCTTGTAAGAAACCCTTGGCCTTGAGAAACAGGGTTTCTACAGCCATGCCGTCAAAGTCAGCTGATCTAATAAGTGACAGAGAAGAGGCCCCTGAACTAGAAGGTCTAGGTGCAGAGGTAGACGAAAGTGAGGCGCTGCCGCCATCATCTGAGATCCATGCCGTGTGTGACCAATAGGGGGACACCAGAATTGCTGGCACGCATTCCTTTTTTAACTTTTTCAGAACTCGCAACAGCATTGGAATAGGAGGAAACTAGCACACCAAGTGGACGTGCCATGGAATCTGTGTATCCTGCCTGAGGGTCCCTTGCCCTCCTGTAGTAAAGGTGTACCTGAAAATTGAGTCTGGACGCCATAATGTTAATGTCTGGATTCCCCTAACGCTCTACCAGCAGGATGAAGACATCCTGACGATGATGATGACTTTATTGTGGAAACTGATGCATCACAGTATGAACTGGGAGCAGTACTTAGCCAGGTGGGACCAGATGGGCAGGAGCACCCTGTGGCCTATTTGAGCAGAAAACTGCTAAACCGGGAGGTGGGGTATGCCAAAATTGAGAAGGAATGTTTGGCCATTGTGTGGGCAATGTAAAAACTTTAACCTTATTTGTAAGGATGACACTTTACAGTGGTGACTGATCATAATCCTTTAAAGTGGCTACAACACACCTCAGGGAAAAAAATAAATAAATAAATTGATGACTTTGCCATAATTCACAAGCAAGGAAAGGCTCACAGCAATGCGGATGGACGGTCTCGGCAGGAAGAGCTGGATCTAAGAAACCCGCTGGGATTGCCTATGGTCCCTTTGTTATAATGACACTTCCTACTTCCAACATTTCAGAACTGCCCTAATTTGTGTGATGCCCTGTTAAACAAAAGGTTATATTTCATTACAAATGTTAGGGACACCCGGTTCTCTTATATCCAGCATTTATTCTACTACAGCAGGATATAAAACATCTGTTGTAAAATAAGGGTACAAGGTCGTGTAATAACACCCACCCGTCCCCACTCCGTCCCATTAGGTATCATGTCACTACTGTGTTGTTTTAGCCCAGTTACTCGAAGTGTGCTACATGTTCCCCTCCAACAAGTAATATCTACACCTTGTCCCTCTGTTATTGGATGTATTAAATTGTGTAAATCCAGTTAGCCCAGAAAAACATTCTCAACCCGGTGAAGGGGATCCTTGAAATGAACTGTTTCCCACCAGTGTGCAGCCTGCTGTAGTAAAATGTATGTGCTCCAGCTTCCACAAGTCACCCTGAGTAAGGACAGAACTCCCAGAATGATGTTCTATCATCGTAACATGCAGCAGTAACTGCGATATCAATAGTACACATGAGAAACCCACAGAATAGCAGTAACACTTCCAGACGCACCGCTGAATTAGATGTTATATATAAAGCTTAACGCATTTCTCCATTTAATGTGTGATTTCTTCAGAAGGAGAACTGGGGCAGCAGATAATTCAACTTTTAAACCTATATCCTCCTGTAAAATTACTAATTAAAACTTGAAAACAAATGGGCTCTAATTAACAATGTTAACCTATTATCTGCCACAATGATTTCCCCTATGATGATCTATAAATCTAAACCATTGTTACAAATATAAAGAGGATTCCCAGAAGGAGAGGAAAATGAGGCGGTACCAAGCAACCAAAAGACGCAGCTTCTTTAATTATTATCTCCCGGCATTTTTAAATGTCTCTATACACTTACTACCTCTGTGCTCTTCCTATGGTAAGTCACAGTTTAATCATATTACACAGCTAACCCTGTGTTATTTAGACCACACTATCTCCAGTCTTTCCTTACTTAAATAACATACAAACCTCACACAGTTCTTTTCTCAATAGTTATTGCTCCAAGGCTGTATGTACTATAGAAAACCCAGAATCACAGTGTAGATATATATTTATAAATTATTATCTTTGACTTACACAGCAGTGTTAAAACGTATACCTTCAGTAACATTATCTCACCGTACATATAACAGTTCAACGTGTTGGGTACGAATTACCAACGTTGAATATGCCGACCAAAAAAAAGCAAAAAAGTCTCAAGCGCTGACAAAAGATGCAGAGAAGAGAATATATAAATAGAAATAAAAAAGGCAAAAACCGGAACCTGCTGCTGGAAAAAAGAGTCTGTGAAATGGTAAAATCACATACAATTTATTAAAAATTTAAAACAAAGCAAATTGAATAATACTAAAAAAAACAATATAACATGGTGTAATGCAATATATATACGGTAACTACAAATCCCTAGTAAATAACAAAAAAATAATAAAATCAGGCCACACAATAACAAATCTTGAAAAAAATGTGGTACCACATATATAAAAATCTTATAATCAAATGGAATTCCTGAGATCATGTATAACTAGGTATCGTGAACCTCCACTTTTAATATAGATTGTACATGGATAATGAATCCTATTATGTCAAATATCCACCTTTCACCTGAAGGATGATGAATCATACGAGGTTCCACATGGCCTCATTTAAATGTCTCCTTTCAAACTAATTGCAGATGGAAGTGCAGTCTCTCGAAAAACCTATTAAACTGGAAACATAAATCTTCCTAAAAAAGTGACATAATGGAGTCCAATTACTATGGATATTTCTTGGAATAAAGTATAAATCCACTTACTTTGCTCCACTTTTCTATAAGTAACTCGGATCAGGCATATATATATATATATATGTAACCAGTCTGCTATAACATATGACATTCATCATAAGAGAATCACTGTCAGACATTGCCATACACTCTCAATTGAAATCTTTTCAATTCACATGTGCATATATTTCCCGCAATCAATGTGTCAGATAAAAAAAGAGTACATAGATCTCCATGGGGAGAAAAATTAAATAATCGGGAGTCCAAAAGTACGGATACCTTCGGGTTGATGGACGAGCCCACGTTCACTCCTCCCACTGGTCTCCAAATACCACTACAAATGTCTCAAGTCCGGCACACAGATTTACCCTAGGGCTGATAGTTTAGCCCACATTCTCTCTTTCCGACGATCTCCAGACAACACCACGGGAATCCTAATTTGTGCACAAAGAAGAGTATCCGTCCGGATGAATCTAGCAATCTCAGCGTGCAAGCCGAGAACACCTTCCCAAATAGCAGTGTAGGTCAAACGATGTATGCCAACATCCAGGTAATAAGCGAGGTAAAAAACTAAGTCAATGGGGAGCAGAAGTAGGTATAAGAATAATAATCTGACAGAATATTAATACCTGACGCGTTTCATCGTCCCAAACGGTTTCCTCAGAGGCTTCAATAGGTTCCATTCCCATAGTACTAAATCTTTTATAGACCTCCTTCTTAATTAGTTAGCTAACAGATGTTTAATTAACCCATTGGTCATATATATTCCATTGCAAATTGCATATAATATAGACTCTAACAATGCACCGTTTCACGAGCTCATTAAAATAAATTACAACATTTTATTATAAACCATATAATTTATGTAATTTATGTATAAAAACAGAACGTTAAAAAAGCTCCCCCCTATCCCTCACCTTCCCAAAACACATTAAAATGGCTGGACCCGCTGGAAAACAAATGGTTAAAAGATTTTAAAAAAGTGTGCCTTCCACCCTCCCCAGTAAGATTAACCATAGTGCTGGTAGAAGCAAAATCGGGGGGGCAAGATTTCTGAAGGCGGCCCTGCCCATTTTGTTCAGTATTTTCTCAGTATGAAAATCCCAATCATATCATTTTAACATCATCTAAATCTCAACATATATTAAATCTATCACATTTCAATCCCAATCCTATCAATATCTCAGTATTATCTCAGATCACAATCATATACATTTCAGCATATACTCAATCTCAGTATTCCCATTCTCAACCTTATTGTGTATCCTGGCCCCCATTACATATTGTAATACCATTGTCTGCCATGCTGTGTGTTGTGTGTCTTCCTCCTGGTTACATTCTATCTGCATGTGGAAGAGTGGGAAATAGTAGAGGGGATGGAAAGCATTACTGATCTCTTCACAGATCAATGAGGGAGGAGAGAGTAAAGCCGTGTGTGTGCTGGTTGTGTTTAGCTGTGTGTGTGTCCTGGTTGTGTTTAGCTGTGTGTGTGTGTGTGTGTGTGTCCTGGTTGTGTTTAGCTGTGTGTGTGTGTGTGTGTCCTGGTTGTGTTTAGCTGTGTGTGTGTCCTGGTTGTGTTTAGCTGTGTGTGTGTGTGTCCTGGTTGTGTTTAGCTGTGTGTGTCCTGGTTGTGTTTAGGTGTGTGTGTGTGTGTGTGTGTGTGTCCTATTGTTATTTAGCTGTGTGCGGGGGCAGAGCCTCTGTGCAGGAAGTAGTGACTTTCATTAATATGTACATTGTGATGGAGTCTTATCCCATACAGCTGGTTTTCAGCATTTGTGTAAACTGGTTCAATGTGGTTGGGAGAATAGGGGGAGTTGTGTACAATGAATGTAATCCACTCGTCTCATGAGCAATATGTAGGTGAAGATTTCCCCTATTAGTACACATACATCAATAACAAGGGATTGCTATTCTCATTAGGTTGGACTGTTTGTTTACCTACTGCAGGTGTGGAGAGTGATCTCACTGGTCGGACATCCAGGTATCCGGGTTGAGTCTTTCAATAAACCTCTTAGATTATAATCAATCTGTTTTATTTCTTATCTGTGTCAGTGTTTAATCCCTAACTGCGCATATATCCAGTAACTTGCCTCCTAGTCTTTAATAGGGTCCAGTGTTACCTCCACAACAAATCAGAGGTTACCGGAGGTAACTGGATCCCGGTATCATCACCTCCCCCGATATCATCACCTCCCCCGGTATCATCACCTCCCCGGTATCATCACCTCCCCCTGTATCATCACCTCCCCCGGTATCGTCACCTCCCCCGGTATCGTCACCTCCCCGGTATCATCACCTCCCCCGGTATCATCACCTCCCCCGGGTATCATCACCTCCCCCGGTATCGTCACCTCCCCGGGTATCATCACCTCCCCGGTATCATCACCTCCCCCGGGTATCGTCACCTCCCCCGGGTATCGTCACCTCCCGCGGTATCATCACCTCCCCCGGGTATCATCACCTCCCCCGGGTATCATCACCTCCCCCGGTATCATCACCTCCCCCGGGTATCATCACCTCCCCCGGGTATCGTCACCTCCCCAGGTATCGTCACCTCCCCCGGTATCATCACCTCCCCGGTATCGTGACAACAGCTACAAAAAAATCACTCATGAAACATTTATTGAGTGAAAAAGTCCATTATTTCAACATTTCAATATGGGAACAATAAGCAATTAAGGTTGAGGGCTGGATTACTAATGAAAGACTAAGCAGGGAATTCATTTCTCAGCCGTATGGTAAATAATTTTAAAGTGGTTTTCGCTTATTCTGGAGCACGTTAACTTTACCCCTTACTCAAATCTATTTAAAACACAGCGTTTTTTTAGCGAAAACGGGACCATCGCGGACAAGTAGATGATCCATTGAAAGTATAGGGAGGGAGAAGCATTAAAGGTTATTGAATTCTTTTTTAACGCGGCGCGGTAACCTGTCAAATCGCCAATTCTATCTCACACCTCTCATGGCTGTGCAAAAAAATAAAAACAAGAAAACTATTGAAATGATGTAATAATGTAAAAAAAGAAAAATTATGTTTCTCAGTAATACATAACATGGAAAAGGTGAATTTTTTTTTTTACAAAAAGCATGTAAAACAACAATAATCACTAATTGATATATGTATGTACTAATGTGTTTTGTCAAGATATAGATAACTGTATAGTAAAAAAAAGGTTGTGTAATGCAATACAAATGTATGCCAATGCAGTTTTTTTTTATCATAGATGACCGCGTTAAACCCTCCCCTTCACTCAGCGGGAAGGGGGGGCATTACCTGTATTTAAGTTGAATAGCGCAATTTTTAACGCCGAGGTACCTAAAAACGGTCGCGCCCACGGGTCCAATCTCGCACGGATAATTTTAATTTGTTAACGGTGCAAACAATAAAATGAAACACTGCTGTCATGTTACGAGCTGCGGCGGCCACGGGCACCGCCGTGACTCACTAGTGAGCCGGGCGCGCTCACTATAGCCTGCGGACTAATTAGGCCTCTTTAATGTAATTTACCCTGCCTGTGTGTTGTTGCAGGGCTATGCCCTGATTGGTTGGCTCCAGTGTAAAAGGCAGGGAGGGCTTAGCCTCCCTGCCAGTTATAGCGTCCTGTTTCTAGTACTGCTGCCTGCACTAGCTATTATGTGTTTAAACCTTTGGATTGATTACCTGTGTATGACCTTGTCTGTACCCGGACTCTGAACCATTGCCTGTGACCTTGATTTATTGCTTGTACCCGGACTCTGTACCATTGCCTGTGACCTTGATTTATTGCTTGTACCCGGACTCTGTACCATTGCCTGTGACCTTGATTTATTGCTTGTACCCAGACTCTGTACCATTGCCTGTGATCCTGATCCAATGCCTGTCCCCGGATTCTGAACCGTTGCCTGTGACCCTGACCCTGCTGGTACCTGACATCTCCGGTGCTCCGTCCAGTCTGCAGATCGCTGGCCTACCTGTTCCGTGTGTTACCTCCTGTACCTGTGTGCAGCCGTGTGAGTATAAACTTATACTACTTTGAGTTTAAGACCTGGGGGCATCTGAGTACCTGTGAGCATAACCAGTCTCTCAGGGAAAGGCGGCTGCTAAAGGTGAAGACCTCAGCTCCCTGTTCTATAAGTTTATGCCGCACTGGTTGTCATAACATGTCAATTGAATTCCCCCCCAAGTGATAATGGCAGAGGGTAGGTGGACAACAGGAGATGACACAATATAGAAAGCTGTTCGCAGACCATTATAGAGAATAGTAAAATTATAGATCATATATTGCCAACCAACATCCCCCCCAACACACTCACTGTCCCCTCCATACTTTATACAGGATATCCCCCTTACCAGATGTTCCCTTCTTTCCTTTTCACCTTTTTCCTTTAGTTTAAATAATCTAAAGAAAAACAAGAAGTCAGCTTGGTTGGTAATTATAGACTTTATTACCCGATTTGTGCACTGACCACATAGTTACATGTCATGTCCATATATGCACTGTCATAGTACACGGTCTTCATCCAGCTAAGCGTGATTGTCCTACAACTCTAATTCCTGCCTTCTGTTTTAAGACCACACATTTAGTTAAAGTCAACTTTTAGATTTTCCTCCAAAAATACTACTCATGCCTGCCTCATCTATGGCCTAAATCATCAGTTAAGGGACATCAGGGCTATAATTACTACGTGTGTTTGAAAGTTTTTATTACATATTGAACAAACATTATATATATATATTGTGAGAAAGTCCACCATTCACAGGAATCAGACACAGGAATGCTGAACCATTTAGCGGTTTATTAGCAGTTGTCAGGATGGTAAAACAGCTCCAATGCTGGTACAGCATCATATCCAGTATCAGTACACGAAAATCCCCACCACCTACATCTGGCTAGACATTACTTCCCTGTCTGATCGCCGGCCACTTACTGGCATCAGTGGTCCCACCCACACAGACAGTGTCTTTATCCTCCACCCCAAGCACTACAACAAATCACGGCAAACCAATCACACCCATGTGGAACACCTGTGTGTGTGTGCTAAGAGAGGAACCTAAGGAAAACTTAACCCTGTCTGCAGCCTGCTGCTGCAGACTAACTGCGTTCCTACCTGTTCCCTTACAGGGAACTGTGGCAAATATCCTTCTTTGCCACAATGTATATACACACACTGGAGGGTGCGAAAAAATAAGATTTTTACTCACTGTAAAATCCATTTCTCTGACTCCATTGGGGGACACTGCGAGACATTGGGGTATAATAGTGGGCTCAGGAGTCTTGTCACTTTAACTGCTAAGTCTTTGGACTCCTCCCCTGCTATGCCCCTCTCCAGAGAGATCCTCAGTTTTGAATAACCAAGAGTGAACGTAAAGGAGGTAATATAACCTGGACAGGTCTTAAATTATAAAGAACCATAACCAAAGTTTTCACACACAGAACTATATACAGAGCAAGGGAGGGTGCGCAGTGACCCCCAATGGAGTCAGAGATATGGATTTTACGCTGAGTAAAAATCTTATTTTCTTTTTCCTGCCATTGGGGGACACTGCGAGACATTGGGGATATACCAAAGCTTCCTCAAGGGTGGGAATGCTCTGTACGCATAATCTTGCGACCAAAGCTTGCATCAACCGATGCAAAGCCTTGAAATCGATCAAATTTAGTAAATGTGTGGACGGAAGACCAAGTCGCCGCTCTACACAACTGTTCCGCCGACACCCCGTGTCTAGTCGCCCAGGAGGCACCCACTGCCCTAGTAGAATGTGCTCTTAAGTTCTGCGGAACGGCTAGAGAAGTTGAAATGTAAGCCTCCAAATCGTGGACGTGATCCACCGGGCAATTGACTGCTTAGAAGCAGGCCAACCTCTTTTATTGGCGTTGTATAAAATAAAAAGATCTGTGGTCTTTCTGACCTGAGATGTACGGTCTACATAACTCTGTAGAGCTCGTACCACATCCAAGTACTGCATAGACCCTTCTAAAGAGTCTTTCCTTGTCTTGAACGCAGGGACAACAATTTCCTGATTTAGGTAGAATGTAGACACCACCTTAGGAACAAAAGACGGTTTGGTACTTAGGACCGCCCTATCGGCGTTAAATAAAAGAAAAGGGGGGTCACAGCGAAGCGCCCCAAGCTCAGACACTCTCCGTGCTGAAGCTATAGACAACCAAAAATACAGTCTTCCACGTAAGATACCGTAAGTCAATAGACTGCAACTGCTCAAACGGAGGTTTAGAAAGAGCATGCAGAACCAAATTGAGGTCCCAGGGCTCGACAGGATGACAAAAATGAGGTTGTATACGCAAAACCCCCTGTAAAAATGTCTTGATATCTGAATATTCAGCAATCTTTTCCTGAAAATAGACAGAAAAGGGCGGATATCTGATCCTTGAGGGAACCCAGACGTAAACCCTTTTGGACCCCATCCTGTAGAAAGTCCAGTAAGCGGGAAATCTTAAATTTTGAAGAGTGGAATCCCTTACACTCACACCACACAATATATGTCTTCCACAGTCTGTAATATATGGAAGATGAAGCAGGCTTTCTGGCCCTAATCCTGGTGGTTATAATTTCCTGAGAGAAAACTCTTAGGCTTAAGTATTAGGGTTTCAATAGCCAGGCCGTCTAAGCCAGCTGATCTAAACCTTCTTGGTAAAGGAATGGACCCTGAACCAGAAGATCTGCCTGCATGGGAAGCCGGAATGGAGGAGCCCCTGCTAATAACAGCAGATCTGAGAACCACGCTCTGCGTGGCCCAAATAGAGCTATTAGAATAGCAGGAACTCTCTCCCTCTTCACCTTCTTTAGCTCCCGCGCAATCATTGGAATGGGCGGGAAAATGTACACCATCCGGTACTGCCAAGGGGCCGACATTGCATCTACTATTTCCGCCACTGGGTCTCGAGCTCTTGCGCCGTAGCGCGGAACCTGATGGTTCAGTCTGGACGCCCTCAGGTCTATGTCCGGACGGCCCCAACGTTCCACCAGTAAGGTGAATACCTGACTGTTTAGAGCCCATTCCCCGGGATGAAGAGTATGTCCGGAATGTGAATAGCTGAAATCTTGGGGACCTGATGTTCTGCCCCCGCTAATCTGCGTCTGGTCTCTCACATGGCAGCCGCGCTGCGAGAGCCCCCATGTGATTTATGTACGCCACCGTGGTGGCGCTGTCTGACTGAATTTGAAGAGGTTTTCCTCTTAGAAATTCCTGGGCTCCTATCAGAGTATTGTACACTGCTCTGAGCTTTAGAACATTTATAGGAAGAGTGGCTTCCTGAGGGGACCATAGATCCTGAAGCCTCAGGGTTCCTGTTACTCCCCCCCACCCCAACTGACTGGCGTCTGTTGTGACTAAGGTCCAAGACCAGGTCTGTAAGGACTGGCCTCTCTCCGAGTTGGATTGGGACGTCACCAGCCAAGGGACAGCCTTGTGGCCGTGGACAGATGAATAATCCGTTTTTCTAAATTCCTCTGAGACTCTGACCACTTTCGCAAGATCTCTGCCTGAAGTGGACGGGAGTGAAACTGCACAAAAGGAAACTTCCTCGAATAACGAGACCATTGTCTCCAGAAGTTTTCTGCAACTTATACTACTTTCATACTGCCGCCCCGGCAATATCCCGGGTTGTTAACCCGGGGCACAGGGCAGTATAGATAAGAAGATTCCCGGGTCGGGCGGGTTCATACTGCACCTGCCCGACCCGGGTTTTACAAAAAAAAAAGTGTAAAAAAATAATTTTAATTAATAAAAAATACATAACAAATGTTTACTTTACTTATTTTCAGCCAGCGGTGTCTCCGGTGAGTTGCCGGCTGTCAGGGGGACCTCTGGGTACTAAAATGATGTCATTTTAGTACACAGAGGTCCCCCTGACAGCCGGCAACGCACCGGAGACACTGCTGGCTGAAAATTACCCCTCGCAAAATCCCGGGTCTAAGTCCCGGGATTTTAGACCTGGGATTTTGGGGTTGGACTATTCATACTGCACCAAGACCCGGGTTTTTCAGCGTGCCCCTGCAAAAACCCGGGTTTTTGGTGCAGTATGAATGGGGTATGAGTAGCGAGACTTTCTTTTTCATTAGCATGGCTCTGGTCCTTTTCTGCAGAGCTAAGACTTTTTCTGCTGGAAGATAAACTCTCAGAGACTGAGTATCGAAAAGCAGACCCAAGAAGCGCATCTGTTGAGTTGGCTTAAGAGCTGACTTGGGTATATTCAACACCCAGCCGTGACTCTGAAGAAACTGCATAACAGTCTGAATCTGTTGGGGTAGAAGAAGTGCAGACGGTGACTTCAACCCGAGGTCATCTAGATAAGGGATAATTGTTATACCCTTCTGGCGCAAAAGACTAGCCATGACTGCCATGATCTTGGTAAAGACTCTGGGGGCGGTAGCCAGGCCGAAGGGGAGAGCCCTGTACTGAAAATAAGCCTCTCCTACTGCAAACCGAAGGAGACCCTGGTGTCCCTCCCCAAATTGGTACATGCAGATAAGCATCCTTGATGTCTAACGATGCCAAAACCTCCCCTTTTTCTATCCCTGCTATCACAGAGTGAAGGGATTCCATGCGAGATTTTTGAATACTCAGCTGCTTGTTTAATGACTGAAGATCCAGGATGGGCCGGAAGGATGCATCTGGCTTTGGCACCAGGAAGAGGTTTGAATAAAAACCTAGACCCCTTTCTAAAGGAGGAACATTAACTATTACCTGCGCAGTCAGAAACGTTTGAATAGCTTCCTGAAGTGCGACACGTCTGAGGGGACAAGAGGGGAGAGGAGTGACGAAGAATCTGTGACGGGGGAGTGGGCTAGGCCTATGACATAACCCCGGGACACAATTCCTCGAACCCAGAGATCTGTTGTGGACATCCACCACTGATCCCTGAATTGAAGCAGACGTGCCCCCACCTGATGCTCCCCCCGAAGAACTCTGTCACGAGGAGGGCTTGTCTGTTGGGCGAGAAGAACCTCTCCTCGCTGCACCTCTTCCTCCTCTGCTTCTATTAGCGGATGCCCTTGACGCTGAGTACTGCCCTATATTAAGGGTACCTCCCCCACGGGAAAAACTCAGAAAGGAGCGAAACCTACCCTGACGGGACCTGTTGGAGACATAGGGAAGAGAAGTGCTCTTTCCCCCTGTAGTCTCCTGAATAACCCTTTCGAGCTCTGCCCTGAATAGTGTTAATCCGTCAAAAGGTAAATTCTCTAATGCTCTCTTAGAGTCTGCATCAACCAACCATGTCCGTAACCCTACGTTACAACGAGCCGTTACAATAAGAGCGGAGGCCTTAGTATTCACTGACACTGCATCCCTGGATGCGTTTGCCACATACTCCCAGGTCTCTAGTACATGCTCTGCAAGATTTAAGAGTTCTGTACGTGGAGTATTGTCTCTAAGACCTTTAATCAAAGCTTCCATAATTGCACGGCCTTGTTAGCCCAGGCCACGGGCATATTTGGTCTAAACAAGCTTCCTACAGCAGTGTATGCTGAGCGAAGGGTTAAATCACACTTTTTTGTCCGTGTAATCTTTAGAGCTATCCGTTCTTGAACAAGAATAGCCGAAGATGAAGCTAAACGGGCTACCAGGGTATCAACCCTAGGTAATGACTCCCATTATACTGTGTCCTCAGGTGGCAGAGGATAAGGGGATTTAATTTTTTTCCAGCATCATAAATTGTTTATTTGGCTTATGCCAAGCTTCCGAAATAATCTCCAACATCTCTGGAGAATGAGGGAATGTAGCCAACTGAGTCTTAGCTCTTTTAAATAGAGATATACCCGTGGAAGTTGAGGGCTCAGGATAAGCAAACCCTAAGGTATGCCTGATTCCTAAAATTAGACTATCCACACTAGTGGAAACTGAGTCCAGATCATAACGGCCCTCCCCTTCCGGGTCTACATCTCCCTCGCCTTCCTCTGCCGAGGAGAGATTAGAGCCCTGATCTAGGTCCAGACCTATATCATTAAGAGTTCTCTTACCCCTCTGGGAAATAGCTAGTAACCTATCTTCCCTGTGGGTTGCCCCCGCCTGTGACGTGGAAGCGTTTTCGTCAGACTGACTGCCTGCAAGTGTAAGTGGGGTAGTGTTTTCACGTACCTCTGTTACCCGCAGCATAACGGTCGTCAGTCTTTCCACAGTCGAAGGGAAGGATTGCAGCCAAAGCGGTTCCACCACTGCAGAGGATACCTTCTGGACTGCGCTGTTTCGCCTCTGAGCGTCCGCAGTACAAGCTGCGCAAAAGGCGTTTCGGTCTGTGTGTCCAACAGAAAGTTCTGTATTACATTTTGCACAGGTAAAATACATTACAGAAGGCACAGAGTGACCCTTGCCTTTAGCAGTCCCCTTCTCAGCCATTGTCCTGCTTCTTAAAATTATTATTAAAAGAAAAGCAGACAAAAGGGAGACTGATAAGTTCTGGAGACTCCTATATCAGAAAGTCTCACAAACTATAAGCACTCCTCCTAATGCAAACAAAACCTGAAAAGTACTGTTTGTGAAAATTTACCAAGAAATAACTCACTAAACAAAATTACACCCCCACAATGACTATTCCAATACAAGCCTGTATCCAGAAGTCTGTCCGCAGAGGAAAGGCAAAGCAGAAGGGGTTTTCAGGCAGCGCTGGCACGCTGTCTCTTTAGTGATTCTACACAAGCAGACTCGGTGCTGCGCCCGGGTAACAGC